>NC_056743.1:1121389677-1121689677 GCF_019279795.1 Protopterus annectens
TTTTGGGAAATGGCTTCTCAACCATACCTCTCAACTGTACAGTTTTTTGCAGAAAGACCAGAATTTTGCCTCATATTTTTGGTTCATTTTTCTTAAAATTGTGTTTTTCTGGCAAATTAGTGGCAACTCATTAAAGACTGAAGTCAGAAAATAAAGACAGACATTTGGGTTTCAGACTTCATATCCTTCAGAAAAATTTATGCTAATGTAAAACCTGTTATTCTATCAACTTTTTTGTAAGAGCAATATTTAAAAATTGTCCCTATTTTTAGGCCTTTGTCCAGATTTCTTGCTCTAAGAGGTTGAGAGGTATGTCCTCTACCCATATTAAATTTTATAGATATTTTGTTGACAATGTCTTCTTTTTATGGACTGGATCACGGTCTGAGTTATTAAGTTTTGTTGAGTTTCTTAACTGCTCTACTACTTTCCTGTCCTTTACTATGAATTTTTCAGACCAGGAAATAGAATTCCTCGATGTCCAAGTATCTAGAACTTTAACTGATCAGTTTACATCTAGTTTGTACAGGAAATCTTGTAGGAGGAACCATATCTTACATAGGAATAGTATGCATCCTGGATATACCTATAGGAATATCATGTTAGGCCAAGGGTTAAGAATATCCAGGCTTAACTGTGAGCACATGGTTTTTGAACAACATCTGCCTGATTTTAAAGGAGATTTGTGAGTAAGAGGATATTCAGAGCATGAGATCAACCAGTTCCTGGTAGCTGAGAATTTTGATAGGAGAGGGAGAGGTAAACCATCCTTCTCTGACATGCATCATACTATTAGTTGCACCGTTAGCACTTACCCTTCTTGATTAGGGATCCCCCTTTTCTATTCCTCTGATGTTGGTATGGTGTGTGATGTTATTAGAAAAAATTGGTCCATAGTAACTGCTCATGAGGATATTGGAAGCATAGTTAGTGTTTAACCAAGGTTTTGTTTTAAGAATAAGAAGTCGTTGAAATGGTTATTATGTTATTATGGTATAAGAACCATACCCCTTCTGTTGGCTTGTCTTTGCACCAGGTGGCCACTCATGGTTGTAGATCATGTAATTTTTGTAGGCACAATGATGTAAATATGAATCATTTCACACATGCATCTACAGGGAAGGTCTTTAATTTCTCATTCTGTGCTGATTGTTCTACCAGGAATTTAGTTTATTTAGCTATATGTACAACCTGCCCTTGTTTTTATGTGGGGAAGATGAACTGCTCATTGAAAGAGCGGATTTGTAAACACATATATGAAAGGATTTCCCATGACAAAAATGCTTTGGCGAAACATATTGTGGCATGTGGTGTGAATCATTCATTTGTTTTTCTCCTACTTCAGTTATCTTATAATAGTATGAGAATGAGTGATATTGTGAATAAAACTGAAGAGAATGAGCTTAGAGGGATTATCCTGTTACAGGCTGATAAGGGCATAGCCCTCAACTGTTCAGATTTTTGCAGAATGTCCAGATTTTAGACTCATATTTTTGGTCCATTTCTCATAAAATTGTGGTTTTCTGGCAAATCATTGAGGACCTAAGTCAGAAAATGATTGTAGACATTTAATTTTCAGACTTCATAACCTTCAGAAAATTCATGTTGATGTAAAACCTGTTATTTCACTTACTTTCTAAGTTTGTAAGGGCGATATTTAAAAAGTGACCCTATTTTTGGGCCTTTGTCCCCCATAACTTGTGGCTTTGTCCAAATTTCTTTTTCTAAGAGGTTGTGAGGCATGGATAAGGGCTACGGTTTGAATGTAAAACTGTATTTTAAATCACTTGCTCCCTATAGATGACTGGGTTGGTTACTTTGTATCCTGTCAGTTGCATTTTTCACAGTGGTGTACATCATGACATGTGATGGATCTGTATTTTTGTATGGTACTTTGTGCTACATTAACTGCTGTGTGTGTTTTAATGATGTGAGGAAGGGCCATGAATGGAGTAAAAGCTGTTTTACATGAAAGATTTTATAGTTTTTATCATTGCTGCCATGCTTTTAGTCCTCTGTTATGTACTACTGGATTACTTTTGCAGCTTCTTAATGTAAGGACTCCTCTTTCCACTCATTCCTAAAAAATCAACATCCCATGTTATTATGACCCCAAACCTCTAGGCTGCTTTCAAAACACAATATAACATGAATTTTTGCCACTAGAGACTTGGAAAGCTTAAGAGGCAGTATTAGTTTTGAGATGAGGGACCACAAACTACTGTAAATACAATATGGAAACATTGGAGCATGTTTTGAAATATCAGGAAATTACGCGGTAAGGGAACCAGGCAAGTCCCTGCCTTTCCTTCTCTGTAGTATATGCCACATGGTCTCAAATTAGAGTTTCTGGTTATGAACCTTTGGGAAATTAAGAAAATAGGTGTGAAATTTCTCTTTCTGAGGCTTTAATTCAATGTCTGAAAGAAAGAATGATGTTCTGTCTTCCTTGTATTTCTCCACAGTGTTGAATCCGCAGACTTTTGAGCAAGTCATGCCATGAAGTACAATTTGTTTAAAGGGATTTACTTTCAAATATAAACTGCTTGAGGCTTCCATATTGTGATGTATCTCCTTAAACAACTTCTGAAAAAGTATGTTTGCCTGAAGTAGAAGAATGATTCATTTTGTCACTTTAAAATCCTTCTGAGAGTGACGCAGATATATTATTTCCTTTGCGAGTAGATCAGTTATTTAGCTTTATATGTCTGGAATACATTTATAAGCAATTATTTTTCTTGCATTTTCAATTCAAAACTAAAAAAGGCTAACACTCCCTATAAATTAATGGTGAGAAATCTAACCTCAACAACAACTGTTCGTGCACACATGAAATCCCCAAGATATAAAATGTTAATGAATTATTTGACTTTGGTTTGCCCATATTTTTAACTCCAATTTTTAGTGTTACTTGGTTAAGAGTGAACAAAATTAAACAAATGTCTGTCCACAAACAATAGTTAAAAAGAATTTCTGAAAGGGCATGTGGATATTTAACATTATAACATTATCACAGCTATATTATGCAGGAAATTAGGATATAATAATAATACAACTATAACAGTTAATTTGTAATTCATTTTGTTTAAACTTGTGCATTTTCTCCTTATATGTAATAAATACACGTGTGTGTGTGTATATATATATATATATATATATATATATATATATATATATATATATATATATCAAGTGGTCAAACAGTAAAAAATGAGACCACAAAGAAATCAATGTCATTTCACATTTTTTGCAGTAGGCAAGTGCCCTTATACCTTCCATATCTCCTGCAATTTAGATAAACCACAATCACTCTACTGTGGGGAAAGATCAACTTCCCAGTCCCTGCAGTACTGCAAGTACTGACAAGGTGCAATAACTGCAATTTCAAACTTTGGCTGGAATTTGTACCATCTGAACAACTAACAATTGAAAGACTTTATGGAAACCCAGCTAGCTGTCTAGCTAACTACATAGATAGATAGACAGATAGATACATGTATGTGTGTGGGGAGCTTTTCGCATAATAGTAACAATACCTAATTTCTTTCTTATCCTCAATAGTCCACTATGTCATCTTTATATATGTTCTTTGGCCTATCAGTTTTTGTGATTTTTGTGGACTGCTACTCGCTTTTACAACAGGCAGGTCATCCTCCCCCTGGGTCTGCCTAGCCCCATTATAGGAATGTTTCCGTATTTTGAGGATTCTACGCTGTCATTCTTTCTAGTCCTGGCACCAGTGGGCCTGTCAGGATTCTTTTTATCCTGGATCTTGTGCACCTAGCTATCTTTTTTAATTTTTGACTTACTTCAGTCCGTGATATATGCTTTATAAAATAGAGTCTCTATATCAGTGTTGTCTTGGTGAGGTTTTGTGAAAAACAGGGTCCACCTTGTGAAGGTGCTCACCAAGACCTGAGGATGAATTCAATTTCAGCAATGTATGTATGTATTTATTTTATTTTACATTTGTTTACCAGGAAAGTCCAACTTGGGCAGAGCCCATTTTCAGCAGTGGCCTGGGGAGAAAAGTGACCGTACATACAACGTTAGCAACAGTAAATACAGCATGACAATATATACAATACAAGTTACAGTAGATACAGCATCAGATATGGAACTCAACATACTTTTATTATTATTGTTATTAACATAGAACCTAAGAGTATTAATTTACATTTGAAAAGGAAAAACAATTCTAGATTTATCACATTTAAGAATAAAAAAAATCATAATACAAATAAGATCACTATCCAAGAGCCAGGCTGAATAATTAATGGAGAGTGTACTTATGATAACAAGAGATCAGCCATGTGTGTTGCATGAGCAGAGACAAGTGTAAAATAATTTTTGAGTAGTTTTTTAAACTGGTGTGTATTGTCAGTGGTTCTAATATTATGGGGGAGGGAGTTCCAGGTGTCAAGATATAGGAAGAGTATAAGGAGTCTCCTGCAGTGTTGTTAGTTTTAGAGTCTTGTAGTAAAGATTTATTTGATGATCATAGTGTTCAAGTGTTAGAAACTTTGGAGAGCTGGAATTTTTTGGGGTTGTAGAGTAATGTGTGGGCCATGATTAATTGGTTGTATGCAAGAAGCTGAGGTAGTTCAAACCAGAAGAGTTTTTTGAGGGCTAGACAGCGATGTGACCTGTGTAATGATCCAGTAGCAAATTTAGCTATTTTGTTATAGCATGTATTCAATTTATCTAAATCTGTTTTTTTGAGGTTGATAAGGACGGGCGTAGGACTCATACAAAAGAGTTGCTAGTAGTTGGGTTCTGGCTATGGCAGCTCTTGAGGAGCCTGTTAAAATTGTCAGTTTCTCTAAAAGGTGCCCCTTTTTGTGGACTTTTTTTAATTGTTTGTGATGTATGTAAGTCAGATCTTAGCTTATCACCTACAATGACTCCTAGTAATTTGGTGGATGGTTCAGGTGTAATTATTGTGTTGTTATTTGCTTTTATGTGGAACTGTGGTGGCAATCTAGTGGTCTGGTAGGTTGAAAGATCATAAGTTTTGTTTTTTGGGGTTAAGAATAAGTTGGGAGTTCGCCAGCCATGTTTAATTTTCTGCAAAGGCCTGTTGTGTTTTGTCCTTAAGTTGTTGCATGGTAGGGGCTGCATATCTTAATGTTGAATCATTCACATATTGGTAATGGTGGCAAGTGAGGTGGCTGAGTTGAGGTTATTAGTGAAAATACTGAAGAGAAGAGGGCCACGTATGGACCCCAAGGGTAGTAGGGAGAAATGTAGAGAGGTCATATTGCCACATAAATGCCTGCTGATGACATGTTAAGAAACTACAGAACCATGAGACACATGAAGGGTGTATTTTTAGGTCTGAGAGAGCAATTAGAACTTTGTTATATGTGACTGTGTCAAAGGCTTTAGACATATCCAAGAAAACTGATGAGACTGTTTCCCTCATTCCTGTATTGGTTTATGATGTTGGTAAATCTAAGTAGAGCAGTGGTTGTACTATGAGACTGTCTAAATCATGTTGGGAAATAGCAAGTAAGTTATTGGATGTGAGATATCTCATAAGTTGGGAATGTATATATTTCTCCAAGAGTTTTGAAAGTGTGGCTAGGATAGCTATGGGGCGATAGTTAGTTCATTTGATTTACTACATTTATGTAGGGGGATAATATAAGAAATTTTCCAGATGGTAGGGACGTAATTTTCAGAAATTGAGAGGTTAATCAGTATTGATATGGGATAAGATATATCCTCAGCTGCAATTTTTAGGAACTCTGTAGTAAGTTATCAGCTGAAGTTGTTTTAAAAATGTTTTTGAGTTTTTCTATGGTTTTGGTGGGGATGGGTTGAAATGAGAAGGAAGTATTATTATTGTTATTTAGATTGTTAGTTGTTTGTAGGTTATTTGGGTTATCTCTGGTTAGTACAAGAATGCTTTCTGTAAATTATTTGTTAAACTGTTCAGCAGTGGTTTCTGAGTTATTTGGTAATATGGGGGAGGGGATTGCAGTTTGTCCAGGACTAAGTATTTTTTTGATTGTAGCCCAGAATTTTTGTGGGTTATTTTGATACTTAATTTGCATGTTAGTATAATAGTTCTTTTTGTCTAGCTTCATTTGGTGCTTAACTTTGTTCCTGAGTTTTTGATAAGTTAAACAATCAGGTAGAGATTTGCTAGTTTGCCAGGAGATCCAGGCCTTGTCCCTTTGTTTAAGAAGGGTTTTTGTTTCAGTAGTAAGCCATGGGGTAGAATTTGCTTTGACACTAACTGCTTTAGGGGATGCCATACTGTTAAGTATATTGAGGAAAATATTATTAAGATGTTCAATTGCTGTATCCAAGAGTAAGATCTTCAGTGTACTCCAATTACAGTGTTTTAGAGTATATAATGGTATATATTAGTTCCTGTGGTTTAAAATGCTTATTACAGATCTGACAATATACAGTGTGGTTAGCAGGGTTAATATGTTGCCTGAGTAGGCAGGTAGATATGTGATCACTGATGCTGTCTGATAAACAGCCATCATTTTGATAATGGGAGGGTTGGCTTGGTTCCAGTCGAGAATGGAGTGCTTGTTAGATTTTTCTGTCTATTCTGGTAGGAAACTGGACAATTTGTGAGAAGTAAGAGAGGTTGATGTGGCTGCTAGGGTTGTTAGCGTTGCAGGTAAACCAGTCAATATTAAGAACACCCATGATAACAGTTTCTTGGGTGATATTAGAGATACATTGAAGGATGTATTCAGTGGTAGAAATATTATTGCTTGGTGGGATGTAAATGGCTACTACAGTTATGTGCTTGTTGGCATTAATTTGTAATTTGGCAAGAAGTAGGTGAGTATTAGTAGGGGTAGATATTTGTACATTTAGACGAGTCACAGTTGGGCCGTTTTTGAAAAGTATAGCTACTCCACCTCTTTTGTCATTTCTGTCTGCTCGAAGTATATTATACCCTGAAGGTGTGATTTTGTTGTCTGAGATATGGGGTTTAAGCCAGGTCTCTGTTTGGATGGCTATTTCTGGAGAATAATGTGATAGGATAGCCTCTTGTTAATGAACTTTATTAACCAGACTTCTAACATTTAAGTTTAGAAAAAAGTCAGTGTTTTTGGGAGGTATATTAAGTATATGTGGTGTTTGAGAATTGGATAAAGTAAAGGTGCTGGGTCTAGGATTTGGGTGTATGTCCCCATTTGTAAGCAATTTTTTGGCCAGGTTTGCTATTGTTATGATGCGACTACATATATGTTTATGGTATATAGATTTGATATTTTTGAAGTTATTTTGGGTGGTGGTACTTTTGTATTATGTTGGCCTAGGATGATGGTGTTGAAGATGCCAGGAGATATTTGAAAGTTTGTTGATTGCTTTAGTGTAGGAGAGTTAATAGTTACCTTTTCTTTACTTTAGGGAAGAGATAGGGGGTACTGGTGGATGTACAGTGTGTGCCTAAGGAGAAAGATAGGAGTATTAAGATGTGTTGGATTAGCATGAAGATGTTTAGATACTCTTTTTTAGATGTGGCATTTTTTAACTGAGTGAGGGAAGCACTAAGTAGTAATAGTTTGTTGGCTAATGGAGGGAGTATTAGTGAAAGAGTAGAGCAGGAGAATAAAAAAGGAAAGTGGGGTAAGAAAGGAAGTAGAAAGTATTGTAACAGACATAGGGGGCAGTACAGAGTATCTAAACTGTTATAGGCTAGGAAGTAGTGTTGTAATTAGCTGGGATTGGAGATAGATACGTTTGTGAGAGATTAGATTAGTAATCGGATGTGAGAAGTGGCTGGACTGTGAAGTGGGTGGGAGGGGAGAGGTTAGCGATAAATGTAATTGATGTGGGGGTTGGTGGAAATCAGGATATGGTAGGGGAGTGGAGTGAGCTCGAGCAAAGCAATCGTGAATGGAGTGGGTTCGACCTAGACTCTCTGAGCAGCCATCTTCAAAAACAATCAGTGAGGTATTAAAACCAGTGAAAAAGCAAAAGGATATGTTACTTAAAAGTATGGGTTCAATACAGAGTGGAATGCTTTTAACAGTGAAACAACTTAGATAAAGTGAGCACAGAAACTGAAATGCTTACTGCACAACTGTTTGGTGACTGTAGATAGTCTACTGTGTAATAAGTAAAATACTGCTGGTGACTAAAATCAGATTATCTGCAGATGCAGAGCAATGGGATTGGCTGAAAGCCTCTGCTAAAATTAATGGAATAGTTCATGTTTAATACAAAGTTTAAAATGTTTGTGACACTGTTTGCAAACTACAAAACTGCAAGAGGATTAGAAACCAATAAGTGAACCTTAAGAAAAGGTATGTTACTTTGCACAGTCACTCTATTTTATACTGTTAAATTAAGGCAAATGTAGACATTTTCTAATTTTACCCTGAATTTCTTAAAATGATAGAATATTAAAGCTGGGGTTAGGTACAGATGAAGAGGAGAGATAATGGTATGCTATTTTATACATTTAAGTTTTTCTCCAAGAAAATAGACTGTAGTTTTGGGGGGGCACTTACTGGAGATGGTTATGCAGCTGTTGCTTCCTGGCGATGAGCTTGTCAGTACAGTGGTTTGAGTAAGGAACTATACAGCAGAATGTACTGACACACTCACTAATACTTGTCTAATTTAGTGCAGTTAAAGTATTTTACTGTCTAGACACTTGGAAGTTAAGCACCTACATTAGTTTTAAGTCTGTTTAGTTACACGTCAATATCCGTGGGTGCCCGGTGCACAAGTGAGGTATTTTTGAGGTTTCCACTTCTTTTTATGGGGCAGAGACCCACTTGACCCAAGGGGCAGCTTGATTTACTGAAAGAAAAAGAAAAAATGTAAGAGAGCATTAGGTTAAGACAGCACATGCTGTTTGACCAGTCACCAGCAATGGAAGTGCTATAACTACTAAGTAATAGCCCTGGTAAAGGTGTAAGAGTCAGGCGAAGGGGATACAGTATCAAGATAGGTTATAGCCTAGTAAAATAAGTTAAATGATGCATAGGAGAGCTATAAAAATGAAAGTCATGTGTGCAAGTGTGTCAATTAGGAAAAATTATGTTGTATAAGACTGGCCTTGGTTTAACAGTACTCAATAACAAAGTCATCAGGTAAGGGTAATGGTGGTTTCTGCTTCAGCACCTAATCATTTTTTTTCTTGTGGCAACATACAAAA
Organism: Protopterus annectens; assembly: GCF_019279795.1. Classification (NCBI taxonomy): domain Eukaryota; kingdom Metazoa; phylum Chordata; order Ceratodontiformes; family Protopteridae; genus Protopterus; species Protopterus annectens. The sequence goes on from NC_056743.1 coordinate 1,121,398,823, forward strand.
ATATAGTGTGAATAATACATAAAGCAGTTCTCTACTACATTAAAGCAAGATACACTTTCAACATGTTTTAAATGCTAGTCAATGCAGTTAGACAGAGCAGTTCAATGCAATATGTGAGATCATCCTTCTGACTACAAGGAAACAGAACATATCTAGGTGCGTATGTGAATATGTGAAGGCATCCTGCAATGTTACAATAGAAACAGATAATATAAGCTTATATAAGAATTAGGTATTAAACCACAATGTACAGCATACAGTGAATGTAAGAACTTACATGAGGATTATTACACACTAGAGGAGACAGACAGTTGTTGTGGGATGTGAAAAAAAAGAAATAAAATGGCACCCTGGGTTTATAATACCTCCAATCCAGGGCAAGAGCTGGAGGGGGAGGGGTAAAGACTACAGGGAAGGAGATGGATAGCCAATGGGTAATTGAACACTGTTTGTGAAGTGCTAGATGATTAGAAACCAATTAGTGAACCTTAGGAAAAGGTATGTTACTTTGCAAATTCACTCCATTTTATACTGTTAAAGTAAGGCAAGTGTCGACATTATCTAATTTTGCCCTGAATTTCTTAAAAGGATATAATATTAAAGCTGGGGTTAGGTACAGATGAGGAGGAGAGGTAATGGTATACTGCTTTATAGATTTAAGTTTTTCTCAAAAAAAAAAAAAAACAGACTGTGAATGGGTGGTGGGGGAGACACTTACTGGAGATTGTTATGGAGCTGTTGCTTCCTGGCAGTACAGTGGTTTGAGTAAGGAACTATACAGTATACTTGTTTAATTTAGTACAGTTAAGGTATTTTACTGTCTACACACTTGGAATTTAAGCACCTACATTAGTTTTAAGTCTGTTTAGTTACAGGACATTGTCCGTAGGTGCCAGGTGCAGCAGTGAGGTAGTTTGAGGTTTCAACTTCTTGTTATGTGGAACAGAGACCTGCTTGACCTGAGGGGCAGATTGGTTTAATTAGTTTTAAGTCTCTTTAGTTACAGGATGGTGTCTGTAGGTGCCCAGTGTGCAAGTGAGGTATTTTTGAGGTTTTCACTTCTTTTTTATGGGGGGGGGGGCAGGGGCAGAGATCCACTTGACTTGAGAGGCAGCTTGGTTTAATGAGAATGATTACACACCAGGGTAGATGAACAGCTGCTGTGCTGTAGGATGTGAAAATAAAGCAATACTACTCTCCTTTGCTTGCTGACTTCTCTCTCCATTCAGACCCCACAGATTGTCTGATGAATACTTTTTGATAACCCCAAATATTCCCAGAGGTAGCCATCTCTAAATGCCCTATATACCAGAATAAGGTCTCCCCTTAAATATCTATGTGAGACAATGTACAAGTTCAGATATGTTAGTCATTCATAATAACTTAAATTTTTACATTCATGGTTGCCCTTGGTATATTTCTGCTTTCCAGTTTACTCATGCTTGTTTTCTCATAAGGTTTCCATGTTGTTATTCCATACTCAAGTTTGGGTCTAATGTAACTAACAAACAATGATGTCATCATTTCTGATTTCCTAGACTTTATAAATCTTTTTATACAACCTATAGTTCTATAACTATCATTAACCAATTGGTTGATATAATTAGAAAAACTCAAAGCTGGATTTACCCATATACTCAGGCCCTGAAATGAATCTACAGTTTCAGTCACTGTGTGCTGTTTTAAATCTTCACCTTTTAATTTATGTCTCTTAAATCTCATATATTTAGTTTTTGATGCATTCATCAGCATATTATTCTCCTGTGTCCAACTTGTCAATTTAGTCGAGTTCTTTTGCAGACATGTCCTATCTGTAACACATGTAATCAGTTTACCCAATTTCAATTCATCTGCATATAGACTGTAGAACATCTCCGATGTAAAAGATAGGTCTGAAATCTAAACAAGTATGCACCTAGGACAAAGCCCTGTGGGACACATTGACTGTAATCCAGAATTTCACCTGTCCAACTGCTGTATGATACTTGCCATGCCCTATTTGTAAGCCATGCAGCTATCCATCTAATCAAGATTACATCAATATCTAGTTGTTCTAATTTATTGATCAGTGTTTTGTTGATGACCCTGTCAAATGGTGAAGTTAAATCTATATGAATTACATCAGAGCACACATTTTCATTCATAGCTGTTATATTGTTATAGAACATCACATTACAGATGTTATAGATCTATTTTCAGCATATGCATGTTGATATATGGTTTCAAGTCCATACCTTTCCACTTCTGAGAATAACTTATCCAATATTATCTTCTTCATTATTTTTCCACAACATGAAATTAGACTCAAGGGTCCATATGACTCTCTTCATATTTATATAACCTAGTAAATAATAGATATAATGGTACTCAAGTATTTTCAGGTCATTATTACTAATTCCGTCTCCTCCTTTCACTTTGTTTGGATCCAGTTTACATAGTTCTTTTTCAATATAATCTTGTTTAATTTCAGAATCTGAGGTTACCAGGATGTTGCTAGGACAACTTATCACCCTCTTTGTGGAGACAAACTGTTTTGCATAATATTTTGTAAATATATCTATAATCTGTTGTGTCTGAGAATAAATTTTAGAATCTATACACAGTTTATAAATTTGAATGTCTTTACTCCTTCCACATCTTATGTATCTATAAATTGGTTTCCTACTATGCTCAATATCTTTATATAATTATTTTTGTATTTTTTCTTGATCTTATCCCCTACTATACTTAATTTGTTTGCCCAGCCTGTTTATTTAAGTTTTCAAAGCTGTAGTTCAACATTTTTTCCATTTCTTAAATTTTTTGTCTCTCATTAATCAGGTAGCTTGTTCTTATGGAAATATATGCCCCTGACATTATATGTCTAGATCCTGATGATAAACTTTTTTTGATTATTATTATTTTTTTTTTGCACTCAATTTCTCTTTCAAAATGTTCCATATTCCTTCTGCATTTTTTCCACTAAATGGATCACTCCAATTAGTTTTACATAGTGACTGTTTTTTCATCTAATCTGTAATTAATTTTCTGTGCATTGGCTTGAATTTCAGTTTGTCAGAATTCTCTACCAACAAATTAACCTTTATAACCCCATGATCATTGCACACCAATGGTGATAAAACTTGTTATAATGTAAAAGTAATTTCTTTAGGAATACAAAGAATGCCTAGTATGTTCCATTCCCTGGTAGTCTTTTTTTAACACTCTGAAGCAATTGCTGTTCCTGAGCATTTGTTGTGAATAATTTCCTTACTAATGTTGCTGAATCAATATTATTCCAGTCTGTTTCTGGTAAATGCAAGTCCCCAGCCACTATTACTCTTATCTCCTGTGTTTCATGCAAGGAATGTACAAATTCCTCTAGGTCACCAGCACTCAACTATGGTGGTCTATAAACTCCAACAATTGTTACATGTTCCAGGGTTGTCTTTATTGTCACAGCTGCACAATCTATAGTATTGATGTAATCACTGAACATGTAATAATCACAGGTCTCATAATTATCTGTAATCCCTATCATAACACCTCCACTAATTTTTTGTTAGAATGTCTGTGACAGTAAAAACATTTTTGCCCTGGCAGAATTGGTTTCCAGTCATTGTTCTTTATCCATGTTTCACAAATAACAGCAGCATCAATCTTGAGGGAACATAGCACATTTTCTAATTAAAAAAATGTATTGTTAATGGTCTTAGCATTAACGATCATCAGAAATGCATCAAATGTTTCTGTTGATAAACTGTTAAATTTTCAACCTGGCAAAAATCCTGCCTTAAGTTTGTCAAATATTGCAAAATACCTGCTGCAACAATTATCTTTCTTGATCTTGCCAAATGCATGCCATCCTATCTGAACATGTGTGCCCAAAATTAGGCCAGGATGCTTTATACATTTCCATTTTTAAAAAGTGACTTTTCATGTAGTTATTAACTCAGAAAAATATTTTCATTGATGGTGACATGTCTCTTCTTTCTTTATGTGATTTGTGAAAAATATGTCCTAACTCCTGTACAAGATATGCAATCTAAGACGGCTGTAAGTTCCCTACTAACAGAAGAAAGTTCTTGTGGATTAGATAATTTTGTACGGACATGAATAAAAATACATCCATACTTCCTTGCATTAAGGCATTCTAAGGCCTGTTTCACATTCTCTATTTTTGCTTCTGGCAAGCATAACACTATTCGATGTTCATTATCTTCTCTGCAAATGAAAGCATGATTTCCTGTAATAACTGAATCTCCAATTACAAGAATATCTTTTCTGACCAGATCTGAAGAATATTCAGGTTCTAATTCAACGATACCTACTCTATTAATTGTTACAAAGACATGATCTTCAAAACCATTAGTCTTGTTAATCCCACTGTTTTCATTGCATATTATATTTGCAAGCATTTAATTCTCATCCAGCTGGCTTTGTACATCCACAGCTTGAGCCATGTTGTTAATGTCTGTCATCTTTATTCTTACAGTAATTTTCTTCAATCCTTCCACATTCAGTTCTGATTTCTTCCTTTTCACCTGCTCCTTTTCTGTTTTTAGATTCTCTTTTGAAAAAATCCTGCGTTTTTCTGTACACTAAAGATTTTCTGATAGAAACATGTTATCATTCCCTGTAATGTGTGTGTTACATAACAAAGCAGTGTCATTTTTATTAGGTATTCTCTTTCCTTTACAGACATTTATCAGTTTCTTTTTCTTCCTTATTTGTTGTGAACTTCCTTCCTTTCTTTTTTATTTCCTACTAAAAGCTCTGAATCCTCAGATTGTTGAGTATTTGTATCCAGAATTCCAAAGTTATCAGGGGCATTTGTCTTGTTTCATAGAGGTTGAGTGATCTTTATGGACAATAGACACATCCTTTCCTGAATGTATTCTATTTACTCTTTGCCTAACATTATTTTTCTCACCTGTCCAGTCAATATATGTAACAACAGTTCTCCAAACCATGCCAATTGCACAAATGCAATCGTCATCAATAAGTCTAAATTTACTACTAAATATGATAAGCAAAGCATCTGTCTTTTGACATGAGGAGCACAGAACACCAGTTTTATCAAGTGTTACCTTGGCATATACATAACATTTATTATACTAGATATTTGTGCTTTAATATATTAATGGCATACTGATTTAAGGAATACATATTCAGCAGGAAATTAATAAAAAATTCTAAAAGAAATCAAAATCAGTTACCACAGAATTCAAAGAGAACTTAAATCAACTTCTATGAGAAAAATCACACAAACAATATACAACTAAATATGAAATTAAGTACAGTAAAGTTTTTGGTCTGACTATACAAGTTCTGAAAGTCAAACAAAAGCTGTAATTCCTTTACATTGTGCGCAAATGCATGCAGTAGCTTCTGCTCACTATCGCTCACAGTTGAACCTTTTTTAACAGTAAAGATCAATAAATCACAAACCAAGACAGGATTATTTAGAAAAGCTCTGGACTGTCCTCTCTGCAGTCTGTATGGCTTTATAGCTGACTAGGTCCCTTAGGATAGCTAGAGTTTGCCTGTCATAAACCTATCCCTTTCTAACAAAAACAATGAAAATTAAAGGCAAAACAAACAAAATACAAATCAAAGTAAACATTCCTGTCTGCAAGGTATCCCTTCCTTCCTACAAACAGCGAAAACCAGTAGTAAGAAAAAAATATAAATTCAAATAAAACTTCTCTTAGCAGGCAACTCCATAGTCAGTCACAAACTAAGACAGGATTGTTTAGATAACCAGAAGGCCCAGTCTTCTGCACATAATGTCTGCTTTAGGATTAAGGTTTCACTGTATATGTAGCTGCACACTTTTACTGTTAAACTTCAACAAAGAAATAAATCAATATTCTTCAAAAGACCTTTCTGTGGGATAACTCGACACTCAGTATTTACATTTTAGCAAAAATGAATTAATCTCATCAGTTCTTAAATGAGCAATTAACAATAATGGAAAAAAAGAGACTGTGTCCAATAGTAAAACAAAAATGCGAGACTTTGAAAAAATGAGGTAGAGGTATATATGCCATAGTCCGAGGAGTGTCTGAAATCTTGTATCAGTCTTTTTAATGACTAACCACTCTGTATAAAATGCTTGTTATATTTCATATAAAGGGGTTCCTGAAATTAAGAATAACAGCAAAACAAACAAACAAAAAAGATAAAGGTTAAAAATGTGTGCACTTTTGAATAGCTAATCTCCATTTCAGAGGAATTAATTCATAAAATGACTGAACTTAAAATTGAATGACTTAATTACTGATTCTATATAGTAAAAAAAACAAAAAACACTTTCTATGTAATGCACAGCCAGCTTGATTTTCTTCAGGACTCCATACCAAAGTTGTACAACTTAATAGATGGTTAGTGATTTTTGACATTTCCTTGTGCCCTAAACGTTTCTTCTAATTTTCTATTCCTGCCAGCATTAATGATATAATTATAAAGAAGTGAACTGAAAAACAGGTGAAATCAGGTTAGATTATGGTCCACTAAATGCTGGGAAAAAAGACTGTTATTTCTGCATAACTGTCAACATATTTCAAGGGTGACCTCTGGCATAAATGGATCTATATTATATTATCGAAAAGACAGGTCAGCGAACGTCACTTACATGGAAAATGCCATTCAACAAACTGTTCATAGTGAGATCGCGGTACAGTGAAGATCAAAAAATTTGCCCTTTCCTCACTGTAGTGCGATCTTGGAGTTGGTATATATATATATATATATATATATATATATATATATATATATATATATATATATATATATATAGTGGTGAGATGGGGGCGCAGCCCCAACAAGAGTGAATTCGCTGAATGGCATTTTCGATGTAATTGCCGTTGGCTGACCTGCCTTTTTGATAATATAATATAGACCAGACATAAATTGTATATCATTTAATTCATTTTTATTCCTATTTTATTTAATTATTTATTTTTAGTAAAGGAGGGTACTTTATGAAAGTTATAGGAATGTGAAAAGAGAAGTCATCAGTTTCCAGCTTCTTCAGGGAGTAGAACCCACCAAATCTCTTTTCAGCAAAATCAGTATACTCAAAACTCCTTAAAAAGACCAATTTGAAGGTGAGAAAGGGCAATGTGCATCCAATGAAGGGATTTGACTCATACACCTTCTGGTTCATATAGCAATCTCTGAGGTAGCTGTACATCTGATAAAACAAAATATTCTTACAGTAAAAAGGTTGCTCTTTAGAAAAAAATATTTGATAGCATATGCTTATCAATGCAAACACTATTGGCATCATCTTTAGCTCTCTACTAAATATAAATACAATAGAACATTCAATGTTTGGAGTTATTATTTGTTTTCACTTGTGTATAAAAGTCATTCATTTATTCAATTATGAATAATCTTGCTGTTCTTCTTTGAAAAAAAGGAAGATATTCTTATCTGTACAACTAAAAGAAGCAACAAAAATAATTGCTTGCACTGCAGACCATCATTATATAGCCACAAAAATTATCATTAATAAGCTGTGAGATGGAAAATGACGTAATGATGCAAGTACAAGCCATAATTTGCAATGCAGATATTCATAATTTGCATAAATTATTAATAAAAAGCACGATAACACTTTGACTGACAAAATATATATAAAAAAAAAAAAATATATATATATATATATATATATAGTCTCACTTCAGAATGTCGACCTACTGAAATATCGAATTTCAATAGCTCGAGACCGAAGTGTCGAAACTGTACTTGCACGAAAGTGCAGAATCCAGATGCGGAAATGTCGAATCCGCAGTTATTGAGGTGCGTACGTGACTTGGTATTCCCTGTGTTCATTATGTGCGGTGTGGTATGTGGATGTGGGTAGAGATTTAGGTAAGTGATGTTTTACTAGGGGTTTTGGGAGTGCAGGAAGAAGTGTGAGACAGAAAAGATTGACCAGGCTAGGAAAAACTACTGGTTGGCTAACAAAGAAGCTAAGAATGATGTTGCAATAGCAAAGAATAGGGCATCTGAGGCACTGTACCAACTTCTGGAAAGTGACTCAGTAAGGGGCACAAAGAAACTATATCAGGTTACAAGGCAAAGACAGAAAGATAAAGAAGATAGTCAGACACCCTTCATAAGGGATGCCAGCAAAAACCTGCTCACCAGCCCAGAGGACATCAAAGGCAGATGGAAGGAGTATTTCCAGCAGCTTCTGAATGAAGAAAACCCCACAAAAGCTGTACTGCCCAAGAGGGGCCCACCCTAGAAGAAGTAAGAACAGCACTAAAGAAGATGAAGTCAGGGAAAGCAGCAGGCTCAGATGAGGTCACAGCAGATATGATAAAGTTGCTGGGTGAGATAGGGGAGAAATGGCTCCTGAGGGTACTCATAGCAGTGTGGAGAGAAAGGCATATCCCAGATGACTGGAAAAGCATACTCATGCCAATGTACAAGAACAAAGGGGAGTACAAAGGCATCAAACTCCTTTCACATTGCATGAAAGTTCTGGAGAGGGTGACTGATAATTGGATATGCAGAGTAGTAGAATCCAGGATGAGAGATGAGCAGTTTGGATTCAGTTCAGGATGTAGTGCAATTGACCTGATGTTTGCATTGAGACAGATACTTGGGAAGAAGCTAGAGATCAGGAGAGAGTCCGACTGGGCATTCCTAGACATACTGTAGTGGTTTAAAGTCCCAGAAACATTTGTAGAATTAGTGCAGTCTATGTACAAGGACCCAAAGACTCAAGTACAAGCAGCATTCGGCCTCACAGAGGGATTCCCAGTGGATGTGGGTATACATCAGGGTTCAGCTCTGAGCCCACTGCTGTTCATACTGGTGATGGACTACATTAGCAAACAGGTTAGAGGGGAGGGATCAACAAAGCTGCTGTATGCAGATGATGTGGCAGTACACGCAGACTCTGAGCTAGAACTTCAGCAAAGGATAGGAGAATGGAATGCAAATCTGAAGGCACATGGGATGAAACTAAACACAGATAAAACAGTGGTAATGGCAGCAAATTGGAGAAATCAGAAGAAGCTGAGAATAGAGATAGAAGAGAAGATAGTGGAACAGGTAAACAGCTTCAAGTATCTGGGAGGAGTAGTTGAGGATAAGGGTAGTCTGAATGAAGAGGTCAAAGCTAGAATCAGAGGGCTGCAGCCAACTGGCATAGAGTATCAGGTGTAGTATATGATAGAAGAATGCCAAAGAAGCTGAAAAGTAAGGTGTACAAAACAGTGGTGCGGCCAGTACTACTGTATGGTACAGAAACCTGGGCAATAAAGGCAGAACAGTTGAAGAAGCTAGAGGTGATGGAAATTAAGTGCCTGAGAAAGGTGATAGGATGCACACTGTGGGACAGACGAAGAAATGAGGACATAAGAGCAGAAGCCAAAGTAGCTCCAATTGCAGAAAAGAGCAAACAGAACAGATTACGGTGGTTTGGGCACATGTGTAGAAAAGCAGTAGACAATCTGGTGAGGAAGATTTGGGACAGACAGGAAGAAGGTAAAAGGAAGTGAGGACGTCCAGCAAAGAGGTGGATGGATTGTGCAAAAGAAGATTTGTGACACTCAGGCATGAGTGTTGAAGAAGGCAGGAGTGTGGCAATGAATCGAGAGAGGTGGCGACAGTTAACACAATACCCTGACCCCATGTAGAAAAATGGGAAAAAGGGGGCTGATGATGATGACTGGGTAGAGATTTTAGTGTGTTTGACTGTGTTTGGAATTTTGAGGTGTGGGTTAGCATAGGTAGGTAAGATAGTGTGTGTAAGTTTTGAGAGTGGTGGTACTTGTACGTATGTGATGTGTATTTGTGCAAGGGGAGTGTAGAATGTGTAATGGTGGTTTTGGTGGGTTTGTGTTTTTAGTGTGACCTCTGAGTTATTATATATAAGTAGTGGGGGTGTGGGGGGTGCACGGGGGCTAGCCCCCCCCTGCTTATATGTAGTGTCCTGCGCATGTGCCTCTTTTGTTGTGTTTGTGTGTGTTTTGTTGGTTTGTAGTGTAGGGAGGTAGGTGTATGTGTGCTTGTTTGTGTGTGGAGTGTGTATGTGGGCAGTTGTGATTTTGAATTTCGCGCTTTTGGGGTTTCGGGTTTTTCAGTGTTCAGCTTTACAGTCTCGAAATACTGAATTTCAATATTTCAGTATTTCAGGATTGTAAAGTGAAACCATATATATATATATACTGCCACTTAGGCAAATGATTTCATTTGCTTTTTTATATAGGGTAAAATATTACTGAAAAGAGATTTGGTGGGTTCTACTCCCTGAAGATGCCAGAAATTGAGGACTTCATTTTCATTAATTAGCATTATGTCAGGTGGACAAAATAAACTTTCTTTGGCACTTACATCATCAACCGCTACTCATCAATAGTACATTACACTGACTTCTAAGAAAAATTAAATAAATATATGTTTTTACTACAGTCACGCTGTCTCCACCACCATTTGATAGGGTTCTACCCCCTACAACTTACCATAAACTAATTCTAAGATCATGCAACAGTGAGTAAAGGGGGGATTTCCTTAACCCTACTGTTAAACAGTCATACAGTCATAGATACAGGCATTCACCAGTTCAGTGATCACCTCACCGACACACAGGTTTATATCCATCAGTGTCATACTCACACATTCAGAGTTTCAACAAAATAGGACAGTTCCAGGTTAGTCTAATATCTCCTTTTGATAAAATGAGTGCAAACTAATTTCTTATCCAAGAGCATTAATGTCAAAAGTCACAAGAATATTCTCCTGTTATTCTGAAACACAATGCATTGCACAACAATCCATTTTAATTTTTGTTCTTAAATTTTATTTGTGTATTGGAAATAAGAATAAAATGTTTAGTGATGCCTTCACAGATATAACTTTCATTTTGTATACATTTTACAAACAGCTTCTCCTCTGCTCAGTATGTAAGTTCTCACTGACGTATTTGATTATTTATCCAATTGTTTATTACCAGGACATTGCAGTGTCTTTTGTGAATTTTATAATACTGATGATCTTATCCCATTTATATTCCTACTTTACCATTTACGTTAATTAATAATTAACATTCCTAATTCTACAGTGCTAGCTATGTAATACTTATTTTAGGTCCCGATGACTTGAAAATAGAAAATATTATAAATCAATAGCACTATAAAGCTTAGACTGCAGAATACATGCCAAGTATGTCAAGATGGAACTACATTTTGCACTGCCACATCATTTCCCAATATATTTTCTTCACCAGTAATCATACAGCAACACTGCTTAAAAGTCTGCAGGGTGTAATAAACATCAACAGTAATTTATGACTGGGTTTTGATTCAGTTTTATTTGATAAATGCAAGTCAATGGACCTCCTTAACAGCATTTGCATGCCATTATTTGTAATGGCCACCCAGGGAAATAATTAATCAGTATAATTTACATCTTGAATACTGACAGCAGAGTGGTAGTGACTGATGATATGAGGCTGGCAAAGTTTGCTGACAGCAGTAAAGAGAGCCAAAAATGTTGCAGGCATATTCCTTTACTTATATTAGCCATAGGACCAGATTCAGATAAAATGAATTTGTTTGTGGAGATTTTATGGATTTGTCTTTATTGACTATATCTTATGGTATACATCATGTATAGCATTGTGGTATACAAGATTATACCTAATGAGCCTCCTGATGTAGTCCAGGGTTGGATTCCCTAGGTGTCTCTTTAATGTACAGCATCACTCTATGCATTTCATTTGTCTAGACAATGTTCCTAGGTTACCCTGAAACAAAAAGTTTTGCCTGCTGTGCTTACATAGTTAACAAATTAGACAGACAAATGAATACTGTTTTTAACCTATCCATGACAGTTTCACATCATCATACCTAAACCCTGTAAAATCCTTTAAGTGATTATTTGCCTTTTAAACAGATGGTATCAACTGCAGGTTTAACATGGGATATCCTTGGGTCATGCAGGTAGCAATGAACCACAGCATATTATATCCAGAATGTCTGTTGATATTCCTTAGTACTACAGTTTCACCAGTGTACTGTACTTTGAAGTACAATGATAACAAAATTAAAGAGAAAGTTACCAATTTAGATTTCAATTAGTTAGTTGATGAAAAGCTATGATGGTGTTTGCACCAAAATAAATATCTGCATCGTACCCTTTTCTCCACAATGGTGTAGTCAAAGTGTGAGGAGTTGCTGAAAATGTTTTGTCTCCCACAGGGTCAGTGCAGTTACACAAACATTCTTGATTCATTACGATATAGTAAGTCATGAATTATGGTTAAATTTATATCATGGGGGTATACCTATCCGAAATCTTATGAAAAATATAATACAAGGTACAAAAACAGAATGTTTAGGCAAGATGGCACAATGGTGGAGAGTGTGGCAGATGCCAATGGTGTTTGTTCCTTCAGTTTTGTGCTTGGCTGTGGTGCCTTGTGTGTGGAGTCTGCACATCTGCACTTCTACCACATGGAGTTTTTCTGGTTGCTCTAGTTTCCTCTCATATCAGAAGATATCTATAGATGAACCTGCAACTTTCAGAATTGACCATGGCTGTGTGTGTGTGTGTGTGTGTGTGTGTGTGTGTGTGTGTGTGTATATATGTGTGTGTGTGTGTGTGTGTGTGTGTGTGTGTATTTCTGACAATAAGGTAGCACCCTGTCTGTAAATGGTTTCACTATGTGTGGACTGAATGCTAAGATAAGCTCCAGCTCTACTGTGAGCATGAACTGGGTTCAACAGGTTAAGTGGATGAACAAATGAGTACTCAATGTATGTTGCTATGTAGTCCGAATGCTAATTATATAGCATGTCTATGAGAAGACAAATATTCAGTTTTTTAGTCTATCACACATGCCTTCACATGAAGTACTTCTCATGTAAATAGTTGGAAAAACGTATGTTGTGATGACATATCTTAGGAATATATAAAAGAAAACAGGAGCTTTGTTTTTAGCATAGCTCTTTAACAGAAGCAACTTTGTGTGCTTGTTTTGTCTGATTAGCAGGCATAACACCTTTTTATCATCTTTCCCTTTGACAAGAGCAGTTGCTTGCAGTGTTATGACTGAGGATATCTTCATTAACCGAGCGGCTTGCTAATTAATAAAAGGAAATGCATGGAAGGGCAGTGTGTGACAAGTGAATGGACATAATGATTGTCTGCAAAGCACTACAGGTAAATGCTAACCTTTGTCGCATATTATACATGTTTTTATCTTTTTGTATGTTGCGTGAGTTACATATTACTCAGAGACATCATAACATACAATATAGGGAGAATGAAAAATACACTGCCATTGTCAGTGCACAATGCATTACACTGGAGATGCTACCATCTGTTTGCTTGCTGTTATGAAGATTACAAAACATCCATATTTATAATAGTCTTGTCAAAATCCAAGTAACTTACAAACTAAAGGGTGGTATTAGCTAAAACCTTGACTGATGTTGGAAGAAACTACTATTGATACTTGTTCCATAATTTGCACTGCTGGAGACAAAATCAATATTGTTTAAATTGCTGACAATACAAATAAGCATAATTCTCATATTTTCTCTTTGCATTCAGAAGTGGCTTGCTGAATAAAGTACATTTACAGTAAATGCCCGTCCATTAAAAAGTTTCTAAGTTGGTTTTGAAAATGTATTAAAATTTAATTTGGAATATTTTCAGTATGATATACTGCTGATGTAAGGGTGTTGAATGCACTGGCAACTATTATTGCTATTTGTACTTTTGAATAAGATCTGCTGTTCACATGATTTTAATTTCCATTTTTGAGTTTATTTTGTTTTTTTACAAAAGTCTCTGTTGACTGCTCAGATCACTAGAATACTATACGTTGTATCTTCACTTGTACAGAGTATGAGATATAGTACATTTCTGGACTGTTGTACTGAAGTGTGCCCAGGATATTCACCATTTGCACTGACAGATCTACGTATATTACACCTTCATACAATCATAAATTTGGTAGACATCAGAGAAAGGAAAGCTCCTGATTAACAACATATCTCTTTTCTGGAATGCCTTCGTCTGTCTAGTTAAAAATGTCTAATAGGTGTTTAATTGCTCCTATTTGCATCACCTGCACCTTAATAGCTTATATTAGATTTCCAGAGAAATGTGCATGTCTTTTTATGAAGATTAGATCACTTGAACTGGAACATGGAGCTTGAAATCCTGATAATGAAAAGTTCATAACCACAGAGTGCCATGTTGCTTAGGTCATTGTACAGATTTAGACCTCTGTTATGCCTACACTGAAAGAAGACCTCAAGTTATGTTGTATTTGAAAATTACTCATTTTGCTTTGTTATATATTTATTGGAATGGGACTTACAAAAATCCCCCTTTTTAAAAAGAAAATATGTTTGAGGATGAATCTATTATCTCAACATGACTGTGTAAATAAAAATATACAGTAAGTAAACTCTATATTTAGGAATATGATGGCTTGAAATGGGTGGTGGTCTTTTAGAAACACAACTGCATTTCTTTCTTGAAACAGTCTGGCAATCAGCTGGCTTGGGTTTTTGGTCTTATTTGTTTTGAGCATATAGCCAGTAGAAATTCAGAATATATTTCAACAATAACAATGTCTTAGCAAGTGTGTGTAACCTTATCACAAACTGCATAGACCATTTCAGTTGAGTGATCATCCACAGCTTATTGCAAATTGTAAATATGAATAATAATTCAGTCTGTCTATTGATTGCACACTGTTTTTGCAGACAGTGATATTCATTTGCAAAGGACTTGAGAAAGATGAAGATAAATTATTTTTAAAGAGATTCTACAATACTCATATTATTTTAAATTCACTGCTTTCTATTAAGCAATGATTTCCTTAAGGTGGTGCTTCAGTGTCTGTTGTTTTCTGATAAGAAGGACCTATGAAAAAAGATTTTAAAATTGCTGCTGGCCTTGGATACTATATACCAATGACCACTGGATGCAATACACTGACATCAGTAGCAGGGAAAAGAGGATACCAAGGATGTTGTAACAATGCGTATAATGAAAAAAATTTAAACAGATCTGTAGCATGCAATGGATTATATTTTGGCAAAGAATATATTTCACTTTCAACTCTCTCTTTACATTGGTGCAGTTTGAAAAAAGTTGCTCGCAGTATAACTCTGCCCTGATTTCCAGAGACTTGGTCTCAGTGTAAGTGACTTACTTCAGTATATGATCCTAATTATAAACAAGCTTACATCTGGGGCCAGATTCCAAAAGACCTTTCACCCTGCTCTCAGTGTAAGTAGTCACTTACAGTGTGGGCAAGGCTTTTGGCATTAGGCCCAAAATGTACAATGGTCAGGAGCTATATAGCTCTCACTCTGGCCAAAACAGTTATCAGATTTATAATATCTGACATTCCTTAAACTTATTCAATTATTTTTAAAAACATTAAGCATTTCTGAGTTAGAATACAACTCGAAGTTTTGCTTTTTCTTAGCAAAAAAATATGGATGCTAACTGAGGGTTTCAGTAATTAATTATCCACTTTATCATGCCATTCTGAGCCACAAAATGGCTTTACATAGCAGTCCCACATTCTGCTAAATGGGCCTACTACAAATGCTCATGACACATTCCCCTGCTTCTACTCCCTCATGTTGGCAAGTGCCCTAACTCCTACCACCCCAATTCTTGTGCACTACTACTTAGCTAACCACCCCTCCCAGAACACTGACCCTAACTCTACAAACAACTCCTGATCACTCTGTAAACCTAAAATCATTCTCTCATCCCAAACCCTAATCTCCTGATCACTCCCTGAACCTAAACCACCCTCCCTAACCTATCCTGAACTCCCAGTTGCTCCCTAAATCTATAACCCCCTCCCCCTCCCTTAACCTAAAGTCTTCCTCCCCATTTCCCTTCCCCAGTTACCAGTTCTGCAATGAGACCTTAATTGCCTATGACCATTGTGGGAGCTGTGTCCTTCAACTTGTATTCAACATCAACCAGCTGCTTGGCCAGGTGGGTGGCTGGGGAAACTGCCCCTGGCTGTGAGTTCCTGGATTTTGAGCAGCTGGGGCTTGACTGGCTGTAAGGACCCCCAGTGAACTTTATAATGCTTATTTGCTCTGTTGTAAAAATTTTCATGCATTTTCTTTGTGCGTTTTCTTCATGTGTTTTTTTCCCTGAGAAACAATATGATTTTACTGTTGCCTTAATAGGATCATAGGAAGTTACTAAGCTATTGGCCCGGAATTTAGCCCATGTTCTGACAAGTCAGCACCCAATGCCTTGTCCTGCAGGGACACAGGTGGAATCCCAGGGGTGTATTTTCTGTTTTCCATCCAGTTTGCACTTAAAAAGGGTTAATGAGGTACTTTGCTTGACGTGGAGAGGGAGTCCATTCCACAGAAGGGGGAGTCTCTGAGCCAAATACAGTGGATATAAAAAGTGTACACACCCCTGTTAAAATGCCAGGATTTTGTGATATAAAAAAATGAGACCACAATAAATAATTTCAAAACTTTTCCCACCTTTAATGTGACCTATAACCTGTACAATTCAGTTGAAAAACAAACACATCTGTTAGGGGAAAATATAAAAAATAAAAAACGTACAATAAGCTGGTTGTATAAGTGTGCACATCCTTAAACTAATAATTTGTTGAAGTATCTTTTGATTTAATTACAGCATTCAGTCTTCTTGTGTGGGAGCTATCAGCATGGCACATCTTGACTTGGCAATATTTGCCCACTCTTCCTTGCAAAAGCACTCCAAATCTGTCAGATTGTGAGGGCATCTCTTGTGCACAGCCCTCTTCAGGTCACCCCACATATTTTATATTGGATTTATGTCTGGGATCTGGCTGGGCCATTCCAAAACTTTAATTATTTTCTGGAGAAGCCATTCTTTTGTTGATTTGGATTCATGCTTGAGGTCATTGTCATGTTGAAAGGTGAAATTTCTCTTCATCTTCAGCTTTCTAGTAGGCACCTGAAGGTTTTGGGCCAAAAGTGACTGGTATTTGGAACTGTTCATAATTCCCTCCATCTTGACTAAAGCCCCTGTTCCAGCTGAAGAAAAGCAACCCCAAAGTATGATACTGCCACCACCATGCTTCACTGTGGGGATGGTGTTCTTTTGGTGATGCAAAGTGTTGTTTTTGCGCCAAACATACCTTTTGGAATTGTGGCCAAAAAGTTCAACCTTGGTCTAATTAGACCATGACACATTTTTCCACATTCTTTTGGGAGACGATGTATTGTTTTGCAAAATTTAGCCAGGCCTGGATGATGTTCTGTGTAAGAAGAGGCTTCTGTCTTGCAACCCTACCCTGTAGCCCAGACATATGAAGAATACGGGAGATTGTTGCCACATGTAGTACACAACCAGTACTTGCCATACATTCCTGCAGCTTCAGTGTTGCTGTAGGTCGCTTGGCAGCCTCCCTGACCAGTTTTCATCTTGTCTTTTCATTAATTTTGGAGAGACATCCAATTCTTTGCAATGTCACTATTGTCCCACATTTTCTCCACTTTTTGATGACTGCCTTCACTGTGTTCCATGGTATATCCAATGCTGTGGAAATTTTTTTGTATCCTTTTCCTGACCTTTCAACAATGAGATCCCTTTGATGCTTTGCAAGCTCTTTGCGAACCATGGCTTTTGCTGTAGCAGGCAACTAAGTTAATGTCAGGAAAATCCTACTAGGACAGCTGAACTTTATTTGGGGTTAATCAGATTCTCTTTAATTGATGTTAGGTGTACCCCAAGAAGACTGAATGCTGTAATTAAATCAAAAGGTGCTTCAACAAAGTATTAGTTTAGGGGTGTGCACACTTATACAACGAGCTTATTGTACGTTTTTTTATTTTTTATATTTTCCCCTAACAGATGTGTTTGTTTTTCAACTGAATTGTACAGGTTATAGGTCACATTAAAGGTGGGAAAAGTTCTGAAATTATTTATTGTGGTCTCATTTTTTTATATTGCAAAAACCTGGCATTTTAACAGGAGTGTGTACACTTTTTATATCCACTATATCTGTCCCACCAAGTTCTACTGATGTATCAGACCAGATTCACTTTAAATCCTCGAAATACTGAAATATCGAAATTCAGTATTTCGAGGCTATAAAGTCGAAACCCAAAAACAACGAAAACTCAGATGTGCGAAATTCAAAATCTCGCACACCAGAGATTTTGAATTAGCTCTTCTACTCCACACACACACACCTTCCTCCCCACACACAAATACAAGCTCTCTACTACATGAAAGCAGGGGGACAAGAGCCCCTGGCATCCTCCATGTGGGGGGCTGCGCCCCCCTACTTAAATATTTTAACTCCAAGATTGCACTACATGCAAACACACACAAAACACCACCACACAAGCTACATTCTTCTCGAACACACACATCACAGCAACAAAACACACTAACACACACCACAGCCCCTACCCAAAACCCTTAACAAATAAACACTTACCTGAATCCACAACCACAGCGAAACACCGGAAGTGCTAATTCAAAATCTCCGGTGTGCAAGGTTTTAAATTTCGCGCTTCTGAGGTTTCATTGTTTTCAGGATTCCACTTTATGGGCTTGAAATACTGACTTTCGATATTTCAGTATTTCGAGCTTCTAAAGTGAATCCGTCAGACCAGGTTGAGGTTGCACATGCGGGTTACTCGAGTGGAGCTTGCCTTGTGGATATGCAGCAGTCCTATCAAGGCAAGGTCTAAGATTGCTTTGTATGCCAGACAGAGGTCACCTCTGAGGAATCTGTATGAGACTGAGAAGAGGGACAGGGCCTTTAGCCTATCTGCGTAGGGTGAATGTTTGAGGCCATGGATTCTCCTGGTGAGGAACCTCTGTGGTCTCTCCAGCTGCTGCATGTGCTTTGTGAGGTACAACATTAAATGAAAATGACCTGATTTGGCTTGTACAATACAGCCTATAACCTTTTTAAGTTTAATATCTCTGTTCTTAACTGTATTCTTTGAAGATGTTATGCTTACACCCGTGTCTAGCCCTTTTACTGCTACTACAAAACTAAAACTTCAATTCATTTGCTGACTGCTTGTATAATTAATGTTAACATTTTCAAGGACAAAACTGCAGTATTTAGCCTTAGATTTAACAAACATATTTGTAGTAAGGCAAAAATCTACAGGCATTTTCATATCAGCAGTTGACAGCTAATTAGAAATTTCCTAAAGGGAACTTTAAGTCTGCGCAGAATTTTAAATAATCCCACAATTCAAATTTAATTGCTTTCCGATAAGCTTGATGGTTTCTTGATTTACTTCATCATTACTGGAATATTTTTGCAATTTCTTATTCACAAACTCAGTTTTATTTACTGCAATAAGGTCAGTTGCATATAGGTATCAGATAGCTTTGGTCAATATTTGTAGACTGAAGATTTTCAAAAATAATTACTCAACAAGTTAATCACAGAGGTCAGTTATAGTTTCTAATATATTGTTGTAGTGTAGGTGTTTCAAAACAAGATACATTATTTTAAAATTCAGTATTATTTCTCTGAGGGTGTGGTCATTATCTGGTTTAAGGGTGATGAAGGGGATCTTTCTTGAAGGGAGTTAGAGTCTGTAATGGATTTCATATATTTTGTATCAGTTTTTGTGCAAAAGAACTTCAAAGAATAACTTGATTATGGTTTACCCTTGTATACCACTTACTCTTACAAAAATATCAGTATTACAACCTTAAGTAATAAAATATGCTGCTTCAGCAACAATTCCCCTTCACTTTGGACACCGTTGCCTTACTTTATCAAAGGCAAACCAGCTTCTAGTTAAAGTCAGATCTGACCTACTTCTGGTTTTCCAACTATTCAGATTATTCTACCAAGATGCCCTGTAACCACTTTCCATGACAATTATCATTAGCACCTCAATCTACTTTCTCAGAAGCCATGTTACAGTAGGCCCTGCCATGGTAGAGTAGGCCCTACTCTCCAAACACAGTCTACTAATCTGTGTACCTCTGACGATAATTTCTCTGAAATTGCTTCAAAACTGTGGCAATCCCTTCTCACCGAGCACACTTAGTATGCTATGTTCAGGCCCCAACTCAAATTGTATTTGTTTGAGCAATACAAATGCCTGAACATAGAACATATCACTTAATCAATACCACTCTGCAGTAGACTCATTTCCTTACTAATGACCTCATTTACACTACTACTCTATCAGCTACCACTAGCCTTCTGTTTCCTGTAAATATGTACAAAGCTTCTCTTTCTCCCTGCTCACTGTCATCATACAGCTTTTACCCTTTTCAGTCCATCTGCCTCCTAGTATTCTGTGTTACCATTATTCATTTCTTGCTTTGTCTTCTAAACTCCTACTATTACCCCTAACAATTTTCAAAGTTAAAATGCTTTGGTCACTTTCCTTGCTACTTCTCTGATTCCACTTTTTAACTTGTAAAATGTACAGCTCAATATGGTGTAACATTTGTTCATACGTTCATAGCATCATAGGTAAGTACTTGGCTAGCTGCCCTTTTGGGCCATTTTAAGCCTATCCATTTTCCCTTTTTGTGCTTGAAATGACCTATCCCATGTGCTATCCACTGGACTTACCCATCCCATGGTTGATAATTATATATTTCCTTAATGAGAATAACCAGGATCATAGCACATATAACTTGAGGGAACCCATGCATGGGATAAAGCATTTAGAAGCTACAGCTGTGCATTAGTAGTACAGGGGTACATTTTCTGTTTCCCTTCCATAGATCCAAGTTGTGCTTGAATATGGATAAGGATGAACTTCGTTTTATGTGGATGGGGAGTCTGTACCACAGCAGCTGTATCCTCTGTGAGGTATACCCAGCCATTCAAACTATTTTGCTGATGCTGCAGAAGAGGTTTAGAGCCCTAAACCTAGTATTTCTGATGCATTTGACTTGCTGATGAGCAGTAAATCCATCAGTAATTGATCAAAGGATGCCTTGTATTCAGACACAGGTCACCTCATAGTATTCTCTAGGATACCAAGTATAGTGACGGAGATAAAGAATAAGACAAGGATTTACCCATGCTTGGCTTTGTTTAATAACTTGGGCTTCACCACTGTGATCAAACCATATCAAACATGGGTATATCTTAATATGCCCACACACAGTCATGGATTATTGCTTAAATGTGATTCTTTTTATGTAGCAAAATAACACCCGTAAGTTCTCCCTGAGGGTTTATGTGTGCATTTTTGCAATCAGATCTAAACAACACAAATGCTACTTCTGAATATTCATCACTGCATATATCCTGTAAAACATTTTAATTTTTTATGTTGGGTTTTGCTGGGAAGGACCAGCATAGAGGTGATCCTGATAAACACTCTGAAATCAAGGGGTTGTGTTGGACAGTTAACATTAAAAGCTATCTGTTTCTTGGCTTAAATGATATAGTAAATATCAAATTTATTATTGAGAGTTCGGCAAGGTTAATAGTATAGACTAAGTTGAATTCACTTTGTACTGATTTCTTATTTTTTAACATGTGATCCTGTGAGTAAGCTTTTTAAATTTACTACATGTCAATTTATTTATGTATGACATGCTTTTATTATTAAAATATTGGATCTTGGACACTTTATCATTACAATGTTTCTCAGGGTCCATGGACTTATTTTGCATTCATTGAAAGATTGCCCAAGTCACAAAAATATGGAATTTGATGAGCCGACAAACCAAAACAATATAAAAATAAAAAATGCAAACAAACAAAAAAATTCACAAGTGTTTTGATTTACATTCTCCATACCTCCTTAAATATACCGAGATTATACAGTCACAGAGAAGAGGAAACAGTTGTTATTATATACAAATGACTTCTTTCTTACTCATTTGTTGCATGATCTCCATCAAACATAAAAAAAACAAAAACCAATCCAGTTGCCAAAGGAAAGAGAACAGAGCTCCTTGAATCAACAGGGCATCTAATAAAGATGACTCAGGCTGTGGTCCCTCAATGAAAGGATCTGTTCATTTTTATTGGGGGACAATCACTGAAAGATAATTTTGTCAAGTGGACTCCCTTCAAAGTGATACAGGACTGATTTTTATGGAGGAGGCTACATTTGCCCCTCTATGAACCACACCTTATTAAATATACTAATTTCAGGGCAGCATCAGAAAGCAAATATAACAAAATGGGTTTCTGATGAGGTGAGTCTAATTTCAGCAGACTGCTATCTGATGAACAGACAACCAATTAAGTACCCTACTCCTTAAATGTTTATTACTCTCAATATATGATATATTAACTAATGTGTGGGAGGGAATAGAAAAAAATGATAAATGTTTGCTCTTTGAGACTGAATTGATTTAGTCACAGACAGGTTCTGTATCTCAGGGATTGCTTGCTTGTATATTTCATAAATATGTTGGTATGCTGGCAGTTGGAGCAGAGGGTTAAGACTGTCAGCTGAAGTTACAGTTGTAAAAGTTTTGATTCCCTCTGGCCTCATTTGCCTACTGTGTAACCTTGAGCAAATCACTTAACCAGACACTCTTTTCAGGTCGTCCCTGAAAAGGGAATGTGTGTTCATTTGGGCTACCTGTTTAACAAATAGCTATAGGTATTATTTTTATTATTACTCAAAATGTTTGCTTTTTTGAGTTTGCAGACTCATGGAGAAACTGCAGTAGACAATGGGGACAGATATTTTATGTGGTGATTGGTGATCCCTCTTCTCTCAAAGTGCAATGACTGAGAACAAAGTAAGACAGGTAAGACAGCAAAGGCATTCACATGAATTGTACCATGTGCTTATAAACTGCACAGGCTCAAGAAGTTATTTATTTTTTATTTAACATTTCTTAACCGAATAAGTGAACTGGCCCACAGGCCCTTGTCAGTCATGGTCTGGGCCAGAATGGTTGGTAAAAGTACTAAAAAAAAGTTGCAGTGCAATCAACATTCAGATATACAAGTTGATTTTAGTGGGATCAGATGCACCAGAGATCAAATTGCCAACATCTACAGATAAATGAAAAAACTTGCAGCTCAAAATACACTAAAGAACACAATAAAAAATGCCAGATTCGACTTTCCAGAAGGTTTGAAGCTGACAATCTATTGAAATAAAATATCCAACTATGATAAGCGCTTTCATCTCGTAAAAAGAGACTACATCAGATACACATCCAAACTACAAAAAACACTATAAATACCTTTACAAAGTTCCATCCATCCAAAACTGACCAATTAAATAATTAAATGCTTAAATGAAGTAATGCCTTAAAGTCACATTCCTATTCTAAAAACCTTTAAAATAATTCATATCCATATTCCACTGCACTCCTTCTACCCATAAAACTTAAACAAAAGTGAAACACATGAATTTTCTTTCTTCCCCTGTTCATATTCATAGTCATAGTCATTAAAAAACTCAGAAGCAATAACTTAGGAATAAAATAAGCCTATTTATATGAAGGCTGCCTTCTCTTTTAAAATTGGTTTAAGGGAC
This sequence comes from Protopterus annectens, assembly GCF_019279795.1. Lineage (NCBI taxonomy): Eukaryota > Metazoa > Chordata > Ceratodontiformes > Protopteridae > Protopterus > Protopterus annectens. Next base: position 1,121,422,288 of record NC_056743.1, read on the forward strand.
ACTTGTTCATTTAAACTAGGGGGTAACATGGTGTTCAGCCTAAGCTGCCATATCAATTCTCTCTTCATTAATAACCTTTTCCAGTCACCACCTCTAGTATTCAATTTTATATTTTCTAAAATTCCAAATGTGAAATGAGTAAAATTGCTAAAAAACAACAGAGTGTTTTTTCAAGGCACTGGTCTTTTTTATAGTAATGTCATGAACATATTCATATATTCTGGTTTTCAAGGTTTTCTTCGTCTTTCCTATATAGAAAGCCAGATAGCCATCACATTTGGCTAAATAAATGAATCTTCAAGTGCCACTATTTCCATTTGGAAAAAAATACCCTAATTTGTAACACATTTTCCAAAATCAAACTACGCTCCCTTGTTACAAATGAACACTGCTTGCACCTGCTATGGGTAGGTGGGAGGAGTGCAGTGGAATATGGATATGAATTATTTTTAAAGGTTTTAGAATAGGAATATGACTTTAAGGCATTACTTCATTTAAATATTTAATCTGTCAGGTTCAAGACTGGAAGAGGAGTATTTTGTACACTATTAAGTGAATTTGTATGTGCAATATATCCTGTCAAATGGTTTAGATGAATCAGATGTTGGAATTAAAATTGCTGCAAAAACATTAATAACTGAAGATATGCAAATTATATTACTCTGATACATTAAAGTGCTGAATAGTTTAAGAGCTTCTTCATGAAAATTAATGTAAATGAAACAAGTTAGTGGGTTGTTCACCAGAAGGAAAAAAAAACTGCCAAAAAAAAACTAGCAACAACCCCCCCCTAAACTTTTAGTCATTTTGCTTTATACAAGCAATGCAAATAAACATGGAAAAAGTGGAGGCAGTAACAAATTTTATTATCATGGACTCCTAGATCTGTGCAGATGGTAGATGCAGTCATTAAATTAAAAATATGCTTACTTTTTTACAAGAATGATATGGCAATGCTGAATAAGATCTTAAAGAGCAAAGGCATCATATTGTCCACAAGCATACAAGCAGTTTAAAGTATTATTTTCCCAATAATATCTTATAGCCATGAGAGACAGACTATTAAGTAAAGCTATGTGTCACAGAAATCAATGCTTTTGAACTGTAGTGTCAAAGAAAAGTTTGGGGGGGGACACAAAACGTATTTATTTTACTATATGTTTATGTTAACTGGTTGATCATGAAGGTGGGCTGGTACACAGTCTCATTTTAGCTTATTATTCATTTATCCTTTGTTGACTGGGTTAGTTCCACTAGGCCAGTGGCCTGTTTTCAGGGGAGACTTGAAGCAGCATTTTATACTACTAGGAGAAATTTGTTCAGGGCATTGAAGAACTTCCCCGACTGTTTTCCATAAGTGCCCTGAGATCTTTTACATTCACCTGAGCTACCATCAAGTCACACAAATGGGACCTTGGTTTAACATCTCCTCCAAAGGATGATGTACTCTAGAGTGCAGCACCCCCTTTATGCTGCACTGCAATGTTAGCAACCAATTTTTCTGTTGTGAGAATGGAACCTAGAACCTTCTACACCAAAGGCAAGTTTGCTACCTGTTGCATGAGTGACAAAGTTCATAGGTATTTCTAGGCTAACAACCACCAGGCTGTTATAAGCCGAGCCATGAAATACAACCCAGTTGTGTCCCTATGTATCATGGGTGTTAGTTGGCAAGAGGCATGCTAGTTAGGAAGTTTCCAGAGGTTTTGTGGGGGGGTATGTTAGTTTGGACATTATAACCCACTGGTGTGAATGGGGTCTATATTATGTGACTGAACAGTGAAATGTTCGAACATGTAATAATCGACCCCTAAATATCAAAACATCAGAATGTCGAACGGTTTAATGGAGATCTCTGTACAGTGTGGACATGGAAGTTTTCAATTGTCTGCTCTGCAGTGCAATCTCAGAGTTGGTATATTTAAGTAGTGGGGGGTGCAGGGGGCTTGCCCCCCTGCTTAGAGCATTTTTATGGTTTATTTGGGTGTTTTTTTTTTTTTTGCTGTTCAACATTATGCCATTTCGATATTTAGGGGTTGATTATTACGTGTTCGAACATTTCACTGTTCGATCACGTAATATAAATGCTTTGAATAGAGCTCATCACCTCCTGTTTTATGATTGCCATTGTGTCACCCCTGTGTACACCCCCCTTCCACATCCTCAATCTGCTGAATGATACTACTAACAACTGGCTGAGGGAGTGGGAATCGAAATCCCACTTCACTCAAGGGTGACACAGCAGCATTTTCTCCATTCAAATGAGCAACAAGTGTTCAGTAATAGTTACACAGGGTAATTTTACAACTTTCATCTATAAAGGCATTGCAGTTACTGACCATATGTTTCAATTATTTACAAAGAGCCTTTTGTTTGTGCCCACCAGATGGGCAGGTGAAGCAGACAACCTGAATGAACTTAAATTCTTCACTTGTAAGTTAATCTTTAATTTACTGTTTGATGAAAACATTAAGTCACATAATACTGGTAACAATTTACATTAAAAAGTGTAATTCATGCTGTATTGACACTTTTTGAATAGCAATGTGAAGTGGAAATTAAAAATATTTAGACTGTTAAGAGTAAAAGATGGCTAAGCAGCTTAGATATTAAAGATATTTTTATGGTTAAATAGTAAGGACAAGGACTTTCATATAATGAAGCTTGATTAAGGACTTGGATGGTATTGATGACCATCATGGACAATACATCCAAGATAATTGATATGCTGATGGATGGCATTGCTTACACATTTCAATACAGCTTTCAGTAAGATTGGTTGGTGAACAATTATACAAATTTGACTGTTAAGAAACCACCAGTTCCCATTTTATTCAAAACATCAGTTCCCATTTTGTTCAACATTCCTAAAGTGCAAAAGGATGCAATCTCACCATCCTTTTATACAGCAGTTTCAATAACAGGCTCAAAAACAGAGCTATGTACTATTTTTAATGATAATATACTAAAAGAAGAACATGTAATATCCTTCCATGATGTGTTAAAGGATTCATGGCATTTTGTTGGAATGATGAAATGTTCAGTGTACAGTGATGAGTGGATTATGGTTATTACAGATGTCTGATGTATTTCGAGTTGTACCGCATATCACAAACATGGGCTGATTTAGGGCGGTAGTACTAACCTTTGACAAACTTAACCTGACATTAAATTAATATGTACATTAATGGAGACTGTTTTCAGAGGCAGCCATTTTACATTTGATGGTGAAATCATTCATCCAAAGAAGAGTGTGACAATGTGGGCAACTGTTGCCCTGATATATGCTAACCTGGTTTTATGGTAGTGGGAACACCTATACATAAAAATAAGGAAAGAAACACACATCCCACATGATCAGAAGTTATATAAGAGTTCTTGATGACATTTTCTTTCTATGAGATGGGTTATCTACGTGTATGCTTGACATATTTGAATAACACCCTAGATTTTTTAAAATTGAAATTTAAGTGTTCGGATGATAAAATGGAATCTTTCGATGTCTTGTTACAGAAAGATGAGTTCAACCAAAAATGTATTTCTAACATTTATAGAAAGCTGGCATATTTGACTTCACATCTCCATTATGACAGTGGGCATCCAAGGTGGTCGAAACAAAATGTGATTAAAGAATAGATGAAACATTTATCTAAATTACTTTCTGATGATTAGCAGTTCCACATAGAGATGACTATCTTAAAGGACATATTCAGTGATAGGAGGTATCCTAGTACTTTTACAGAGAAGGTGGCTAGTGACATCATAAAACAAAGAGGCACACATTTTTCACCCAATACATGTGAAATCTATCAAAAAGAACTTGGTTACTGAACATGCAACAAAGGGAGACAAGTTCTTTAGGGGCTATGGTCATTACTTCTACTGATACTAACACTATTAAGAAAATTATTAAGAAAAAGTGCCCCGTTTTGACATCTGTCCCAGAAATCCCTGGAAAAAAATGGGCCACGAGTCTATATTTTTATACAACAAATAGAAACTGAAGCATTACTTTGAAAGGAACAACAACAACAAGGTTTTGATTGGGAGGTTAAATTAAATGAGGATTGCAGACAATGCAGTCAGTACATGTTAATCTTGGAAGGCCCCTATGTAACAGTGGGCAACTAACAAAGACTATATGCACAAATGTTAACTTTAACTGTTTTACACAAGGTATGTTATAGCACGCAAAGGATTTCATAAGGAGAAAAGTGAGAGAAACCTGCTGCAGAGAATACAAGAACAGATATATTTTATTATGAAAATAGACAACAATTTGTATAAGTATTCCTTCACTTGCCTAAATTTGAAAATATCTAACTTGTTTATAGTAGTAATGATGAATGTTGTGTCAGGGGAGGGGGATAATTGGAAAATCGAGTTTGAATACAGAAAATGAATGTGGCAGTTAAGGTGAATGCCACCATTTTCGTAAGTTTGCATGACCATCTATCAGTTGAGTGTGCTAAGAATGAGAATGGCAAAGCTGTGAAGAATGCTTTAATAATGTTTTATCTGATCATAGAACTAGATATCATTATCAAAAACAGAGAGAGAGAACCACTAGCCGAAGAGGCGGTGGAGAAACTACTCATTCCTTGAAAGCTTCCCTGCATAATGTTCATGTCTTCCTCTTCTAGTTCTGACAAAAGTATTACTTTGCAATACCCACAGCACAAGAAGAAGACATGACTATACAATAAGAGGCTTCCAAGAACAGACATCTTCTCTGTCCGCTCCCCTGCTCTGATGTACCGTGTAACTGTGGGGATTTGCGTGTCACACAGATTAGTATTACATCAGTCAGAGGCACAAGACTAAAAAGCCATCAAAGGCATTATTTAAAAAGGTAAACATTCTTTGTTAAATAATGTCATTTTATAACAACAACACTTCATTCCTGTATGTGGGTAATGTAGGATTTACCCATGAATGGCTTTATTTGATTACTCAGACTTGTGACCTTACCACATAATCATGGATAAATCTTACACTGTCCACAGACACTTATGGATTCCAGCTAAATAATCTGTAAGAAAATGCATGTGTGTGTAATTTGTGTTCCTGAGGCCCAAGTTCAAAACATGTGAGAAAGAGAGAGAGAGTGTGTGTTCTCTCATCCCTGTATGTTTTCATGGTGCTGAATCACTAAACTTTTGAACAAGTCATGCTGTGAACTAAATTCTGTTAAAACTGATTCCACTTTGAAATGTAACTCCTTAAGGCTGCCATAAATTGCTGCAAATTATTAAAATAACTTCTGAAAAGCATGGTTGCCTGAGGTAGATGCATAATTCATTCTTGCATTTAAAAATCCTTCTAAGAGCAAAGAACATCAATTTATCATTTTTTCACTTTGAGAGTAGAAAAATATTTAAATTATTTAACTTGGTATGTTTTGAAGGTCTAGAAGACATAGATAAACAATTGTTGTTTTTTTTTTGGGGGGGGGGGGGTTGCATCCTAATTTCAAAATTGAAGAAAGGCTTATTTGTATCTAGAAATTAAGAGTCAGAAAGATAGCTTGAAAGTCATCAAATATGAAATACAAGATTTAAAATGTTAAAGCATTACTTTGCTTTACTCATGTTTAATCTTCATATTATGAATGCTATTTAATTAAGAGTAAATGAACTAAAAGCAAGCGACTGTATGAAAGTTTGTGAAAAGGAATGTGGATGTTCAATGTCATAACATCATCACGTCAACATTATGCATGAAATTCTGAAAGACTTAAATATTGCTTCTCTGTTTATATATATATATATATATATATATATATATATATATATATATATATATATATATATATATATGTGTGTGTGTGTGTGTGTGTGTGTGTGTGTGTGTGTGTGTGTGTGTGTGTGGTGCAGTGGTTAGCTTTGTCGCCTCACAGCAACAGGTTTTCCTGTTCGATTCTTGGCTGGGGTGCCTTCTGTGGGGACTCTGCATGTCCTCCCTGCATTCGTGTGTGTTTTCTCCAGGTGCTCCAGTTTCCTCCCACATGGCAAAGATATGCAGTAGGTGGATTAGACACACTAAACTGGCCCTAGGTGTGAGTGTGTACGAGTGTGTGGTGGAGGGTTGGGCACTGGACTAGCAACCCATCATCATAAAACCATAACCGCTACAGAAACAATGAATGCCTGCAAAGTGCTTGTTGCCTGATGTGCCGAATGGCACAAATGGAACTGAGATATATATATATCTATATACATCTCTCTCTCTCTCTCTATATATATATATATATATATATATATATATATATATATAGACAGATACACACACACACACATATATAGAGAGAGATTATATATATATATATATATATATATATATATATATAAATATATGTATGTATACATACATCTATATATTTGTATATATAGCAATAGCTGTAGATATAAAAAATCCACAGATATATGTGTGTACCTACAAAGAAAGATATTGAAATTGGAAGACAGTGCTGTACTTTATTTATGGATTATTTGTATTTCAGTCTCTGCACTTAAGACTGTTATGATGCTATATTTGAGTGTTTATGTATACATAGTATGATGGATCATGGCTATAGGGCTAAATCTGGAATTAGACACACACAACCTTGAATGTAATGTAATGCAGTGCAAACTACAGTAAAACATGGTCCCGTTAAGGGCAAATGTCCCAAGCAAGGATTATTCCAGGTGTGAACATGGACCTATTTAAGGTAAGGGCAGAGGCAAAGAGCCAAAAATTTGTCTGAACCATACCTGTGTGAAGCAGATATCAACTAAACCCAGGGCATCAGGTATGACATGGGGATCAGGACAAACTGTTTTGCCAGTGGAAGTCTTGGTAACAGAAACACTTTTGAAATATTTGGTGCAAAGACAGCTTCTGAGAATCCTTCTGCTTTGTTTCATAAACTTGCCAGGAACAAAGTTTTGTTTGTTATTTTGTCAAAGTTTATTTCAACACCAGAGATTTGTGTAATAATTGTTGCAGCAAAATGAATGAATGACTCCTTTATTGAGGCAGTATCCACTATTTTATTTTATTTTCTGTTTAAGACAGCCTGCAATTTTATCTTTTAGACAACAAAAATGACTGTTTTAACTAAAATGACTAAGTGTCTGCTGTTAAAACTGCACACTGATCATTGTAGGAGACAACTGAGACTTCAGAGCTGCAAATTTCAGAAGTTCCAATTCCAGCTGAGGTTGGCAAACACAGTTGCAACAGTTCTTTGCAACAACTGAAGATTTTTTTTCTAGTAAAGATGAAAACAATGACAAATAGAGATGCTCAACCTCAGCTAAGTGTTTTTATTTTTACCGGCTTCATCAGAATTGAAGGTAGTTAAAATGAATTAAATATTGGAAGCATGCAAACGTCTAACTTAATGCAACCAATTAAAATGTGCAAACATTTAAAGAAATATAAACCCAACCACTATTTGTCTAATTCCATATGTAAAACTCATTGCCGTAGATTGTCCATCTAATGCCTAGTGCTGTTCCCCGATCTGGAGCCCCTCAACTCTATGTTGGGGAGTGAAAAAAAAATCATCTCACAAATGAGGACAGAAAAAAAAACTCTTTCTTTTGAAAAATGCAGCAAAATACTTGCTACAACTTTACAAGCTTTTTAACACATATATTTAAATAGCCATTACGGCCAGATAAATTATTAACATTTAATCAAATTTGTCAAAGCAATTATAACACCTTCAAATCATTTTCTAAACCCCCCCATAATATTTTTCTTTAACAAAATCTAAAAATAAGAGAAGTTTCCCAAAATGTGAGCAAATCCCAGTGCACCTACGAAAAGCATAATTGGATTTTTGTTATCAATATGATGTACATGGTCACTTATTCTAAGGTTTACAATCCTTTTAGATTTCAAAATATAGCCCCCATGAGCATAATGTTAACCATAGTACTTCAAAACTGGTTTGTAAACAAATAGATGGCTGTGACAGTACTATAATTAGGTTGAAAATCATGTTGTTTATCTGTTAGAATGCCATATATATGATATATTCTAGCACCTGATCATAAATGAAGAACACCGGCATACATACAAGTCAGATTTCTGTTTTCAAGGAACTTTAATGGATTTGAAAATCTGAGAAAGTATATGGTTTATGGAGAAAAATAAGAATTTGGAATTTAGCAAGAGAGGATGTGAAAAAGAAGGAATCAGGGTACACAAAACTATGCAAGCTTATGGTTTTCTGAGAAGAATAAGAAGCTGGAATTTATCAAGAGACCATGTTAAAGACAAGGAATTGAGGTATAAGAAATTGTTATGTGATGGCTTGAAGGCTGAAGGTTGGTATGCTTTATGAGACCATATTTGTAATATTATTTCAGAAGTATGAGAGTTGTGCAAATGTGGCTTTATGAGAGGTTTTACTGAGAGACTGGGAAATCCTTTATAAAGAGGTAAATGCAAAAGAGCTTTGAAAAATAGAAATTTATTTTATTTATTTTACATTTGTTGACCGGGATAGTCCGACTGGATACATGTCCACTTTCAGCAGAGGTCCAGGGAGAAAAGCTCCAAGGTAGAACATACAGTAAAAATCACAAAATGATTACAAGCTCCACACAGTTTACAGGCTCCAGTTGAGAAAGCAGGTAATATAATCATACATTTTTAAAACAGTGTTGACACATTGACTAGGCCATGTAACATGATTACAGACTATAGAGGAGGATCTAGTCAGGTTTTGAACAAGGACATAGCCAGTGAGTTTTAAAGTATCGCTTGAGGTTTTTTTTGAACTGAGTAAGAGAGGGTTCAAGAGTAAGATCAGCAGGAAGAGAGTTCCAAGTTTTGCCAACAGAGTTAGCAAACAGAGAGTCCCCAGCAGAGTGGTTGATTTTGGATGTCTGAACCAGTAGTTTATGAGAAGACCAAAGTGACCTCAGGTTGCTATAAGAGTTGATATTTTTAAGTGCAGGTGTATTATCAGGGTGGTTGAGAACTTTACGGGCAATTTATAAGCTGGTTGTACTGAAGTAGGCTAGGCCATTCTAGCCACCCCAGTAGTGATGGGTCCTAAAGGCAGTGCCTGTTGCAAGTCTAGCAATATATTTATAACAGCTGGAGAGTTTGCTAAGAGCGGAGTTGTTCAAATTAGTGAGTAGAGGGAAGGCATAGAGAAGAGTGGAGAGTAGATGGGAATGAGCAATAGCAATCCTAGCAAATGGAGTAAGGAAAGGTTTGATCTTATAGAGGGAGCCAAGTTTTTTGTTAATGGTTTTGATAGTTTTACTGACATGGATATCAAATTTGAGGGTGTCTATTGTAATGCCTAAGAGTTTGGTTTGCACATCTGGGGAGATAATGGTATGAAGTCTAGAGATGTTTCTTTGGGAAATTAGATTACAAGGTTCTGGAAAACATTACAGGACAATGTCAAGAAGCTGAACATGAGATTGAAAATAAATCTATTAGATGATTAACACTGTTAGTTACTTGTGATAATGTAGGGGGGCTCTTCTCTATTACCTGGAAATTGAAGATTTGGAGATAGAAATTGTTCTGTATATTACTGATTGGAATAATGATGAAATATATACTGAAATGTGTGCAAGCAGGAGAATGATTAATTTGTAAACTTCTAAATGTTTTGTTTTTCTAGGTTTTGTTTTCATTATAATGTGCTTTATCTGTTTTTACAAGTCTTGTAGGACTTTATATATAACCAAATAAACTGTATTCAATACAAACATGGAAAGCAAAGTCCAGCTTCACCAATACTATGCGAAAGAAAACAAAAGCTGGATAAACGCCTGGTATACACCTCAAGCGAAAAAAAATGAAAAGACCAATGGTTAAACCACAGCTGAAGATAAAAATGGAATAATCAAATGGAAGGACTGAGGTTTGTGTAGCTTCCTTTTGCTCCAAAAAAGCTACTGAATCAGAATTAACACTGGAATCCATCCTTCTGCTAGTGCAAGCCATTTGGAAAGTTTCTTTTGCCATTTGACCATTTTCAAATGTGGGAGGTTCTATACATACTCTCTCTGTGCTGACATCACTGTTCTCACAGGGATTCTGATTTAAAGGGGCAGTACTATGCATATTTGAATTTTCAGAAATCTGTACTGTAGTCATTTTTTCTACATTTTCTGTACTCACAGCTGTTCTTCTTGGCCACGAAAAGACCTCTTTACATTGAAAGTCATTGAGGTCCCTTTGCAATTTTTTAGTTTTAGTATTCTGCAACCTCTTATCATAGCCCTGTATATTGTCAGCAAGTTCATCTAATTTACTGCCTAGTACCTCTATAGGAAAATTATTAGTCAGTTGTTCTTGTAGCCTCTTTATCTCATCGGCTAGCTCTTTTCTTGTGGTTTAAAAATTCTATAAGCAAATGCATATAATCATAGCTAAGCTGTAAATTTAAATTCTGCCATTTTTGAAGTAATTCAGGGTAGGTCTCACCATAAGTAGGCATATTTAATACTCTGAGACCTCTCGGCACTATTTTATATTTCAATGATGCTTCTAGATGAAACCTTTGCCACTGTAGCCTTTTAAAGCTATATAACTTATTCTCCAGATCTCTATATAAGAAATAATACTCTGAACAAAACGAACATTCTTCTAATCAGAGTTATGCTCAGCCTTGCTTAACAACTAACAGTTCCTAAGGGAAGGAATCCGAACAATTGAAATTGAAACCCTATTTGCATTTTTGGCACAAAACACAACACAGAAGAAGTGAAGTGAGAGACACTCCCCCTTGTAATTTGCTTTTTTTGTTCAACAGAATAATGCAAGGTGCCAAACTGAAAATTAAAAATAAAACAGGGGAACTAGAGAGTTTTACCTCTTCCATTGAAGTTTCGGAAGAATTTTCAGTTGAACGCTTTGAACAACAAGGTTTATACCTATAGGAGCTAGTAGTTAGTAACATATGAAGTGTTAACTGACCCAGACGGCTCGCAAAATAACTTTAAATTGTGTGTAAAAGTAAAGTTGCATCATAAGATTCTGGAAAATGAAGTGTTTGATGAGATTAGGAGAAAAAAACTTTTCCTACAAACACAAACACACAGAAGAATGTTTATCATTATTATGTAGGAAACAGATTTTTATAGATATTTTAACAGTAAAATGAGAAATTTATACACTAACATTTCACATTTTGGATCTATATGCCCTCCGAGAATATACTACAGCTTTTTTTATATATACATTATTTTAATTTTTCCATATATATATTCCCACAATATGTCTTTTTAATTTAATTATTTGTGAAAAATTTTTTCAAGTAAGTGAGTGAGCTTATAATGTATGCTATTTTCTTTTCCTTGTAGCAGTATTAGCTTCGTTTTTTGTAACAGCTCATTTGATGTAACAGCTTTCTTTCTTTCTGTCTTAATTTTAATTTTATTATTTAGTTAATTGACTAATGAATTAATAGATGAAACAATTTCTCAATTAAATATACTATATAAGCAACATCTCTAGCTACATTTGAATAGATCTGAAGAAGAAATAAGGTAGAGGAAGCAGAACAAAGATGGATTTTATTACTTCAGGCAGATAGGTCTCCTGGATTGAACAATGCTGTTTCCTTGAAACCTTTTTTAAAATCCAGACCACTAAAACATTAAGTAATATGGATTATTACATAAAATGTGTCTGTTATATGTATATTTTATTTCATCTTATGCAGAATATAAGGCAAATTAATGTACTGATGTATGCAATTTTAATTAGTCTATGTCATAGTGCTATATGTGTTTTCATTGGTTGAAACATTTTAAATACCAATGTTTTAACTGTTTTTATGAGTCTGATGAAGGGATCAGCTGACTTAGATCGCGAAAGCGCCTACTCTTGTTTAATAAAGTGGTGTGAAACTGCAATGGAAACGTTTCCTACCTTGACTACTTCATCTCAGTTACAACTTTTGGTTTTATAAAGGGCACTACTGTGAAGCTGCAAGTGATTTATTTCCTGACATGGATTATTCCATTTTTATCTTCAGCTGTGGTCTAACCATTGGTCTTTTCATTTTTTTTCACCAATACTATGCTTAAAACCAAGGAAGCTGTAGAAATTTATATATACAATAAAATTATTTGTTATGTGCTCTCATCTCTAGACTTCATCAGACTGACCAAGATACTCAAATAAGTGAGGTCATACATATTTGTGTGTGTGTGTTTTATATGTATATATATATATATATATATATATATATATATATATATATATATATGGGAATACATATTTACATTGACAAACCTAAATGTCGACTGCCAAAACAATGGCCACAAAAGGGTGAAAAACTGAACATTGACACATTACCATGCATGTGCTGAGAAAGAACCTTGGTGCATGCAATTGTCCTCAATGAAACAACAAACAGTTTTTTTGTGGGGGGGTGTACCCCTCACAAACCTTGCTAATTATATATACTAACTCGAAGATCACACAATCACCAGGAAAGGGAACATTCCACTAGCCAGGGATTGTCAATCTCACACAACTGTCGACAAAATGTGGTTGATTAAACAGAAACAGATGTCAGCCACTGAGTGTTTTGACCAAATGGTCTATCTTATATCATTGAACAACCTGAATATCAAAACAGATGTTAAGTCCACAACACCGAAACACCAACGTCAAACAGAAAACTTTGAAAACATATTTATTTGCAGGGGGGATAAGCCCCATTCATCCCACATGTAGAGAGTTTCACCCCTTACATTCCCTGCTTGTTATTTAAACCAATTCTGAGATCACACTACAGCTGGGAAAGGGTAAAACCACATTCCCATTGTACCGCAGTCTTGAACAACCATCCACTGTCACATTTTAGTGTCGTGGACTTGACATCATGTGTGCTAATGTTCTAGGTGTTCAAAAATGTAGCAATGATTGATATATGTATATATGGGATCCATTAATTTTGTCATACATTCACTTGTTTGACAAAATGAACAACAGGTTTCTTTGTGTAAACATCAATTTTACTAAACATCTGATTTATCACACTTCTGTTTTGCTAAAACAGGTAGGAGTTTTTTATTAGGGGTGTGTGTGTGTGTGTGTGTGTGTGTGCATGCATACATATGCACGTTAGAGCAAGGGGATAGATCTACTGTAGTACATGTGTTGGTGCATATATGTGTGTCTGAACCTGTTCTGTGTAGTGGTAGTGTTATGGTAAGTTTATTTAAGGTAAGGTGTAGGGTTAGGGTTACCAAGTATTACCAAGATGGTGCACAGAGATGAAGTATGCACACACAAACACACACACACACACACACACACACACACACACACACACACACACACACACACACACACACACACACACACACACAAAAAAAACTAAACAAACAAAAAAACACACTCCAGCACCTCATAAATGCTTCACAGAATCTTTTATTAGTGGTAACTAGACCATGGTTTCCCTAAGAACAGCTTTTTCAATGCAATATCCATTTGAATATTTGGGTAAATCTAGTTACGAAAGGACAGCAGGATTCAAATGTATGCAGAAGCAATATATTTTCTTTGCGAAGGGACTGCAAGGGTTTATTTAGAAACAGGTGTATGAACTAAATGCTTCCTGTGATGCCTTTTAGAAATTCAAAGCCTTACAAAGTGATCTTTTTTTGGTCTTTACAGTGTAAAACTTCCCCTTGCACATCCAATTCACATGTGAAAATTCCCCCTTGGAGTTTTGCACGACGTTGTCTTCTAACTGTTTTTGCATACTGATTGGGGTGTCTTGATCAGCATGCTGGTTCCATCTACAATCCGTGGAAACTTCCTTGTCTGACTTAGCCACTTTGGTGATTCAGTGCATGCATACTATAAATAATTGACACATATTATAAATAACTGCTGAATGATCAAGGTCACGATTATTCATTATTTTTTTTTATAGAAACCTTTACTAGTAATCTTGTCTGAATGCATAAAATAAAACAAATTACTATAATTTGCTGCTAGGAATGACATATCCGCTGTTTGACAAATGGGTGACACTACATCTTTGGCACACAAATAAACAGAGATGTGAAAATGTATGTGGTTTTAGTGTGCCTTATATGGCAGACATTCTTCAACAGATTGCTTATTGCCATTTTCTTGAAATCAGCTGAAATAGCTTTACAAAGCAAAGCATTCATTCTTTCTTCTGCTATGGGAATGCTCTTTAATGACCAGTTTTCCTCCTGGAAAATACTAAAATAAGAAATACATTTTGTTTAATGTTAAAAATCTACATGCAGGAAAATATCCATAAAAGCAGGTATCACACTAAGAAAGTGCAGTCATGCACTATAATGTAAGAATACGTTTTGTGTTATAATAATTTTACAAGGAGAGCAGGATTCACAAAGAGATGGGATTCTTAACTGACATACACCAGCTAATCAAACATGTAATTAACATATTCACAAGTACTTGTGTCAAAGAACATATGCGGAGTGAAGCTATAGTGATTTACTTATTATTGAAATACATTTAACAGATTTGAGCTACTGTAAATTTGTAAACTATTATAGCTTGTGCAAGTAAATGATAAATTTAAGAAATTTTGGAATAAACAAATCAAGACACCGTTCATTTTCAATTAAATTGATTCAAAATATCACATATCGTGAAGATTTCATGTTTAAATGAGACATAGGTTGCAGGTATGAAAGAAACTGTTAAAGCACTGCAATATGTTCTAAAGGCGGTACTAGACAGAAACATAGTAGAATGTGTGATAATGTAAAGTGTATCAAGGTTGCAACAAACACAGTTTTTATCAGATGAAAGGATTTATTTTCTGATGAACCTAGGGAGAGCACCAACCTTGAAAACAGCTGTGACCTGCTTTGTAGTTTTGTGAAGTAGTCATATCTGGTTGCTTTGCTCTTGATATTATCACCAGATTGCTCTAATATGCTCACTGCAGTTATGATACGTGACAAACTAGTCTATAGAAAAGCCCTTCACATCTCACTATATCACTGCACCTGTTCTTGCCTCGTTAGGACTACAGCTTAATTGGTTGTAACTGGTTTTCCTGTCAGTTCTGTGGAGACTTCCTCAAATGTCCAGTCATATGATGCACAAAGTGGGCTACAGTTTAGGAAATATAGTGACTGCATCCCCCTCAGTAGCCAGAAAGCATGACACACAACACTTTAGATGCTAGTTAGGGCAGTCATGTCATTAGTTACTATATATATATTTATATACAATCTTGGGACTGCTGGAAAGCTGGAAGATTGATAAAAAAGCATATCGACTACATTTTGCATACAGAGAAGTACTTTTGTACTTATCTCACCATTTAAAGCAGTTGTGTGTTGTTTGTTCTTTATATGAAATTAAAGTTATGAATTTAAGGAATTTTTATAGTCTGCATTGCTTTTTGGTTTCTATGCTGGGCCTAGGCATTTTTCTGAGTTTGTTGCAGCTACTTGTAACTAGAGCCTGTGGTAATTAGCACCCCCCCCCCCACAACCGATATTTTACATCACACATGCAGTCTGCCATCTCAGCCTTGGTACTGCTGGAAAGCTGGAAGCTTGATAAGAAAGCATTTAGACTGCATTTTCCATCCAGAGAAGTACTTTTAAAACTACATTTTAATTGCATTTATCTTACCATTTAAATCAATTCCGTATGCCGTTTCCTCTTTATCACAAGTTAAAGCTGTTAATTTAAGGCATTGTTGTAGCTTGCATTACTTTTTGGTTTCTGTGGTGGGCCTAGGTATTTTCTGAGTTTGTTTCCCTCCCACCCTCTCTACTCCTGTTGTGGTCTTATACATAGAGGCTTTTGAGCTGCCTGCTCCTAAGGTATAACTGGCCTTTGAGGTTCTTCCAAGTGTCATCTCCTGTATACCTGGCTCTAGGATCTCCTCTCAGTCTTATCTCCTGTTCTCATCTTATCGAATACTGACAGAAGAAACTGGGAAGGCACTCCCCTTAGACTGCCTTTGTATTGCCTTGCAGTTACTTGCATCTAGTTGTCAGATTTGTTTCTGATACCTTTGGACTTGTTGCTAACTAAAGTGTGTTTTTACATTAAGATGGCTGGGACTGCAATTCTAGTGGGGAATAGAAAGTTTGTCTGGTCTGCTCGAGTTGGGAAATGCACAAGAGGGCTTATAGTGACAATTACTTGTAGCTAGCTGGTACCTTTTCACTTTTGGCTAACCAAAGTATGTTTTTACATTAAGAAGACTGGGCTGCTATTTTAGTGGCAGTAATAAAGTAGCTTGGTCAGTCCAAGTTGGGAAACACACAGAGAGGCTTGAAGTGAGATTGTTTCGTCAACCAGAGGGCTTTATACAGAATTAGATGGGTGTTAATCTGCACTTGAGAGTAAATTTTTCTGCGTTAAGAAGTTCCAGGATCATCCATCTTGTGGCAGAATATATTTAACCAGTTTCTTTGAGTTGTGAGACACTCCAGGGGACATAAATTATAGTTGTTTATTGGCCAGAAGGGAAAGGAGTTTGTCTGCAGCTTTATTCTGTCTGCTATAAATATGACATATGTTCGCACAGTGTTCACTGCTCAATGGTGGTTAGCAGTACCCTGTATAAAGCTAGCACACAGGATTTTAATTTGTAACACAGATAGGCTTTGTATGGAGCTAAGCTTAGGGCAACTAGTTAGAGTGTCAAACAGCACGAAGATCATAGAACCATCCAACATCTAGCCTTCACCCTAGACACCATTCAGGTGACCCCTGTAAAATCAAGACTCTAAACCATAATAGCCAAACCCTAATACAGGTCCTGACAATTGTATTTGTAATTTCCTAATGTCTCTGTGGTCAGTATGGCAGATATGGGCATACTGATTCAATGTAGCAATTGTCTCATGTACTTGGACAGCCTTTTATCCCTTACAAAAACTAACACAGTATGTGAGAGATGTACATAACTTCCTTGGAGGAAAAAACCTCATTTACAACAAGGTTGTCAAGAACTGCTCACCACACACCCGTAGACCTTCTTATGCTGAGGCACTTAAAAGAAACCTGTCCAAACTTCAAAGACATCAAACTGCAACATGTACCCTTGGCAATTACTAAAGCATACAGCAAAAGCAACACCTAACACCACACAAAAGTCTGCATCCAATGATACACCAAGAACAAAACCCATAAGGCAAGCAAACATTTTACCTAGTATTCTTGTCATAGGGGATTCTCTTGTATGACACACACAAAGTCCTCTCACCAGGCTGGACAACTAAAGATAACTGTTAGTTGCCTATCTGATGATAGGATCCACAATATCACACATGCACTCAGGTCACTGCATCACAGGTATCAATATTATTCTATCATAGTCCATGTGGGAGTAAGTTACCTGTGGCATACCTCACTGGACTATATGAAGAGAGACATTATGAATCTCTCTGAATATGGGTCACAAGCAGGTTGCACTGAGCAGCATGCTACCTTCACTAAGGTTGATGCCACAATTTGAACTTAAAATTATTGATTTTAATAATTGGCTTAGTTTTTGGTGTCACTCCAGAGGAATCCGATATCTATCAGCATGGGATGACATAGTTAACAGACAACGTTGCTTTGCCAGGGATGGTCTGCATCTGTCTCACCAGGCTTTTGGATGCTGGGTAAAATTTCATGCATCCTCTTAGAGCCTTTTTAGGCAATGTCAGAATGACAAAATTACCAACATAGCAAAAAAACTCAAAGCAACCTTAAGGTGTCATTGCTGAATGCTAAGAGCCTAAACAAGAAACTCCACACCATAGAAGCTTTCCTCAGTCTGGAGAATGTAGACATCTGTGCTGTTACCAAGACTTGGTTTAAAGTCAAAGAAAGTACTCCAGCAGTGCAAGGCTACAGTGCCTTCCACAAATTCAGACCAACAGGGGCTAATGGTGGAGGTGTCTCAATCTATGTTAGCAGCAAATACAACTTTAGGTTGGTTACACAGGATGATTCCCTGGAGTTTATCCACATCCACGTCTCCATAGACAAGATTCTCTACCATATCCTGGCCAGCTATAGGTCAATCTCTCTGACCCACGAAGTTCATAACTCTTACCTAGACCTACTAGAGGTGCTCATCATCCAGCCAAATACCCTAATCATGGGAGATTTTAACTACCCCTCTGTAGACTGGAAAATGTACACTGCCTCTAATTCATAATCACAACATCTCCTTGACTTTATCAGCACCAATACCCTGGACTAGATTGTGAATTCTCTAATCAGAGGATCAAAAACATTAGTATTCACCAACATGGGAAAGCATTAAAACCCTCCATCATGTCCTCTTTGGTGAAGTCAAAAAGTTGTCTACCTCGAAATAAAAATCACTCCAGAAAAAACAAACTAAACCTGTAACAGTTAGGAACTATATTAAAAGAAACTACATCCTATTAAACAGTTTGTCAAAATTCATAGTCCCCCAAATCCTGAAAACACAGCTACTTATGCAGAATTATTTAGAGAAACCCTGTACAAACATGTAAATGGCAGCACTGAGGCTGCTATACCTACCAGAAGTAAGTCCAGATCTAACACCAAAAACAAACCCAGCTGGTGGAATCCTTACCTTAACAGGCTATATGACAAAAGGAAAAAAGTTGTGGCCAAAATTAGAAAAAGCAACTCTCATAGAGACAAGAGCTATCTGATTCAATTAACAAGAAACTAAGAAGTCTAATAATGTCCAACAAGGTCAACTATGAGGTCACGATAGACATCCAGGCTAAGGACAATTACATGGCCTTCTTCGGCTATGTCAGGAATCTTAAAAGTAATATTCGACAGTGTTCAGAACTGGTGGTAAATGGTACAATCGTCACTGACCAGGGTGACATAGCAAATCTGTCTGACAAATTTAGCTCTAACTTCACCCCCACCACTACCCATTGTGAAATCGCTTCTGTCATATCCCCCCCCCCAACTATCAACAGGGAGTAGGTCCTGAAGGCTCTCTCTAAGACAAAAAAAACACAGTTTCAGCGGGCCCTGACAATATCCTCGGTTGTCTCCAAAATAGCCTAAACCATGACCTAGCAGGACCACTTGACGCACTATTCAACTACAGTCTCAAAAATGATTACATGAAAGGTGAATGGAGGGACACAATGGTCATCAGTCTTCATAAGGGTGAACCATCAACTGACCCCAGAAACTACAGACCCATCAATCTGACAAGTCTAATATGCAAAGTCATGGAATGAATTATAATGGAAATTATCAACTAGGACATTGGCGACCTACAGACACTAGGCCCATCTCAGTCTGGCTTTAAGGTCTTGCATAATTATCCTGGTTGACTTCTCCAAGAGGGTCACCATGACTGTAGATGAAGGGAAGACGGTGCATTCTGCCTACCTTGTCCTGCTAAAGGTGTTTGCTACAATACCCTACTAAGGTATTGTTGACAAACTCCCAGAAATAAACATAAATCCCCTTATAAATTCATTGGATTGCCAGCTGGCTCATAGACAGGATTCAAGAAGTCAGGATTGGTGAGACCACCTCAACCAACAGATCAGTCACCAGTAGAGTACCCCAGGCTTCCATGTTCAGCCTGCCCCTGTTTGGCATCTACTTCTCGGAAGTTAAGGTTAATGTCAAATGATTCTGGCTCACCAAGTTCACAGGTGGTTGTAAACTGGGGGCTATGATAGATTCTGCCATGACATCAATATCCTGCAAGAGGGTCTAACATGAACAAATGACTACTGTGAAAGCCATGGATTAAAAGTCAATGCTAGGAAATGCATTATAGTACAGTTTGGGAAAGTGTCCACCTAAGCTAATTACATCATCGATAAAACACCCCTAAGAGTTGACCTGATAGGTTATCTTGGAACATATGTAGACAGTAATCTGGTGTTCAACCAACACATAGCCAAGGCAATAAGGAAATCATTCTGTCACCCAACTCATAAGGAAGGGTATGGAATCCAAGTCCAAGGAAGTAATACTACCACTTTACTCAGCCCTTATCAGATCCATCATTGAGTACAATGACCCCTTTGGTATGTACCTAAACAGACACTTGCAACAGTTCGAACAACCTCAAAGGTTCCTCAGCAGAAGAATCTAGGGTATGAATATCCTGTCCTACACAGATTACCTTAAGGCCCTCTCTCTGTACTTAGTCTCCTACAGGTTACTGAAAGGCAATCTATACCTAGCATATAAGGCATCCTCAGATCCAGCTCTGATGGATCTCTTGCACATCCACAAGACAAACAACCCCAGAATTAGTAAATACAAAGACCTGAACTTTGTCTGCAATATAAACAGAACCTGCTGAAGGGATCAATATGTGTCTCAAAGGATCCCTGCTCTATGAAATAAGCTTTCCATCTACATGAAGCAAAGTTCATCCTGACCCTATTCAAAAGAAACTTTGATCATTGGAATTTGCAAATTCACCACTGGTCTGGCACCATAACTCTGACAGACAGAGGTAGACAGTAAATAAATTAATCCCCAACTAACATACCCTCCCAGATATTCCTAAGTTGCCTCTTTACTAACATATTCCACTGTATAGGTGTCCAAGGAACTCTGGGACAAAATGGGGTTAAGTTGCTCAATTAGGCTTGTAAAGACCTTGGTGGTTGCTTGCATATTAGAAACTTATGAAAATTTATACACACATGCACAGACACACATACAGTATATGTATGTGTGTGTGTGTGTGTGTGTGTGTGTGTGTGTGTGTGTATATATATATATATATATATATATATATATATATATATATATATATATATATCCTTATGGTTGTACAGGCTATAGTAGGTGTAGTACATTAGAGCTGGTTAATCATAGCACTGAAGTAAACTGGTGATGCATACAGGCTTCCTAGTTGTCTGACTGCTAATATCTACTTAAAGACTTGGTGAATGCCTCATCCTAGATTTGTGCATGTAACTGGGTTCTGTATCTGACTATAGCGGTCACAATACCTTAGCGATCACTTTTAAACTACAGCGGTCGCATTATTTGGCGGTTATAATAATCCATTTGAAACCTTGATTGCCCTCTTGGCTTTAAATGCTGCTCGCATTGTCCTAATGTCTTTCATTTCCAACCATCCATGATTTTAGCTTTGGGTAGGGGTGCAGTTGTAATATTCCATTATCTGGCTCCATGTGGCCAGATTGGCATAGTCATTCTACATGCTTTTAAGTTCTGCTGCCTTGCTACCGGTCTGTAATGGCTTTTTTTATTGATTTCTGTACAGGTGTAAACTGTAACACTCCCAACTCGGCCCCCACGTGGCTGAACGGCATCCTTTTTCTACTACTGCTATCAGCCTTGTTTCTCTGCCTTGTGATCGGGTGCTACTGTTAACATACTAACCTGGCGTCCTTTTTATTGCTGCTATCAGCTTTCTTTTCTGCCTTGTGACTGGGTTTACAAGAAAACCTGCCTATCTGCTTTTCTCTGCCCTGCAGCAACCTAACGACAGCACAAGTCTAAAACACATTGCCATTTTAAGTATTGTATTTCAGTAAAAGGTTATTACACTACCCTGTGTTGGCTCTGTTCTTGTTTATATTTACTCAACATTTCACTTGTGTATGAGGATAGTAAGTGCCATTAGTTGTACTTAATTTTTAGCTTTATTTTTACCATTTATTGGCCAAAGCATGACTACAAATGTGTTATAATATGTCCCTATTTTCTCTGTTCTTAGCTGCCATTTTTAAAACAAATTGCTGCTTGAATGTCTGTCTACATGCATAGCTTCCCTTGTTGAAACTGCTGTTTATTTCTTCACCTATATATTCTCTTGTCGGCATATCACTTCTAGAGATGTTACTGAATAGTGCTGTTTGTCATTTTTCATCTCCTGCCCATTGTAATGTGTCTTGTTTATAGGCAATGTTTTTTTGTTATTGCTCCAAAAAGTGTGTTCTTGTGAAAAGGTGCATTGATTTGCCTTGCTTTTTGTACTGCATTGTACTGCATTTAAATGCCCTTTATGTTACTGTTGCACAAACATCTCCCTGCATATTTTTCCCCTGCTAATCAGTTCTTTCCCTAGGCCTCACGTGCATGCTACCCACTCACCTGAAACAGCCCCACAGCCCAACCTACACACCCTACACACTACCATACTCAAAACAGCCCCCCTTCTAACTCACACACATTATTGCCAGCCTTCACTGTCAAGGTTTTACTAGTGCCTCAATCTCTCTCTCTCCTTTTTTATAGGTTAGGATTGATTCCCATTCACAAGTTCACTGGCTTACCCCACTGGAAACTAATAGTACCCTGGACCTAATATTGACGGTTGCCTCACTCTATTCATCCTGGATTTAATACTCTAAAGTATGTCCTATGAATGCTTCACCTTCTGTACCTTATATACACCGTTTTTGTATTCCTTGTTTTTATTGCCCTGCTAACTGCCTCATGCACATCATTGGGCCGCTCCCCAGTATCTCCATCTTCTACCTACTCTGCTGTTCTCCCCCTTTCCCTTAATCAGACATTTCTTTCTCTTAGAGACCCTATTTCTCTATGCTCCTTATCTCTACCTGCCCCTCTCCTTAGCCTGCCATTTCTGCACTACTTTTTCCTGCTAACCTCTGCTACTGTTTGGTCTTTATTCCTGTGGCTAGTTCTCATTCTCCCTGCAATCTATCCTGTTCCAGTCTCTCTCCCCATGTCTGCTCTCTATTTCTCCTCTTCCAGATACCCCTGGCTCCTCTTACATTTCACCTGTAAGCTCTCCTGATAGTTTTTCGTGGGTTCTGCAGCTCCTGCTGGTGGGCCCCACTCTGCTCACTTCGCTCCCTTACCCTACCTCATTCCCACCCACCTCATTACAATTACATTTATAGTTACCTGTCCCTCCCCTTTCTGTCCTCAACATCCATCCACAATCCACTTCCTGTCTGCCTCTACTCCCTCCCCTTCTGACATTATCTAACCACTAACACCTCTCCTTCCTACTCAAACTTCCCACCTCTTACACTATCACTACTTATTCTACTTCCTCTATACCCAAACCTGTTTGTAAATTATAACTCATTCTTATACTCATAACCTAATTTACCATGCTCCTTCTATTACTCTCTTTACCAATCCAAATACTACTCACAAACCTTACCAGCTATCATGTACACCTTTCCCACCCTCATCTAATCTCTCCTACCATATCTAGCATCAAATCTTTCTCTCCCTCCTACTCCATCTTAATCTCCCCATCTCTCTTCAACCTCACCTTTCACTGCTATCACAAACTCATTATGCTTAACAACTACCCCCCTCCTACATACCCAAGTCAAAACTCCACCAGCATTTTTTCTCAGTAACACACTCTAAAACAGTCTCCAGCAACTTACTTCTTGCTGGTGACATTCATCCTAATCCTGGCCCACTCTGCCACATCCTAAACCCTACAGCCGCAAACAGCACCTCGTCTCCTACATCATCCCACTACCCACGCCCTGCTCAACCTCCTTTAAAACAAACCTCACAGAACAAACACCTTCCTATCTATGTACTGAATATACAAAGCCTCACAAACAAAATCAATGAACTACATGCTTGGATAGCTCAAAACACCACACATATCCTTATCCTATCAGAAACCTGGCTAAAACCACACATAACTAACAAAGAAATATTGCCACCTGGTTACATCTATCGCTCTGATAGACTCAACAAAAAGGGCGGTGGTGTTGCCATTCTCCACTCAAACAGTCTAAACCTCTCAACCATCAGCACACCTACTCCTGATTTCCACCCAGCTGAACTCATTATCCTTAACTGCCATTTAAACCCCCATAAGACATTTGTCATTGTCTTCATTTATATTCCCCCTGGAAATAACATTCCCATCCTAGAATCCATCCTCTCTTGGTTCTCTCTCAACTTACCATATGAAACTATCATTTTACGTGACGTTAACATAGACTGGTCCAAACTTTCCACTAACTCCCCACTGACCTCCATCAATCTCTATGGATTCCACCAACTGATATCATCCCCTACTTACCTACACAACACCTCTTCCTTTTCCACCATTGACTAGATACTCACCAACTCTCCCAACCTTTACCACAAGACAACTACCTTACCAGACTCTGAGTGATCACCTTCCTACTAGCATACTTCGCCACTCTACACAAGCAAACAAACCCCACTCGTATAGAGACTGCCGTAGCTTACATAACTTTAAACCATCTGAATTCAACTCTATCCTCTCTAATATCAACTGGTCCATCCTTAAACACCTGCCTCTGAATGATGCTGTTTGCAAATTTAATAGCACATTCCTAGATATTCTCAACTTCCTAGCCCCATTAGAATCAAGGCTAATTTTGCCCCCTGGCTCTCTAAGGAAACTAAATCACTCATGCAAAACCTGGAAAACCTGGACAAAGACTAAACAAGCCTCCCTTCTTAAAGACAAACAACTTTGAAATCTTGTCAAAAGACATGCCTGTAAAGACAAAAAGTCTTATTATAACTCTCCCCAGAATAACTGTAAAACACATCCGCAGAAATTCTGGTACACCTTAAAGACAATCCTCAATCCAGGTTGCCCATTAAACCCCTCTCCTTACCCAAACAATAGCCCACTAGAAACTGCTACCCTTCTCAATAGACACTTCATCGAAACTGTCCAGAAACTTACTCCCACAAACCACTACACAAACGCCACCTATGTCCCTCCCAAGCCTCTAAACAGTAATCTCTTCTCCTTAAAACCAGTCCCAACCTCATATATAAAGTCACTCCTTCTAAAACTAAAACCTTGCTCTCCCTCCTCTGACAACCTACCACCCACTTTCCTCAAACTAGCTGCTGAATCCATTGCTTATCCAGTATCTATCTTGATAAATAGATCTATCCAAGAATCCACAGTGCCAGATATTTGGAAAACCTTCTTCACCACCCATTGCATAAAGGGGGAAACTCTACAGAACTTTTAAACTATCACCCAACTGCCATCCTCTCTCCAAACTTTTGGAAAAAATGTGTACATTCTCAACTCCTTCACTACCTCCTCCAACAGAACCTCCTCACACCCTCCCAACATGGCTTCCACCCTAAACACAGCACCTCTACAGCTCTCATGTAATTTACACACAAAATAGCCAAAGCTCAAGACAAAAACCTTCTAGTATCCAGCCTCTTTCTCGATCTCTCAAAAGCTTTTGTTACTGTCTCTCACCCTTTACTCCTGACTAAACTATCTAACATCTGCCTGGCTCCCTCCACCCTTACCTTCTTCTCTAGTTATTTGTCTGACAGACAGCAATCTGTTTGTTGGCTCTCTGCCTGCTCACCCTACCTCCCTGTAACTACTGGGGTGCCTCAAGGCTCCATCCTGGGTCCCCTCCTCTTCAACATTTTTACAAATTAACTATATACCGCCTGCAAACAATAAGTACTAGTCCAATATGCTGATGATTCAACACTCATCTGTTCTTCCAATAACATCTCTAACCTCCACACACTCACCTGTTCTTCCAATAACATCTCTAACCTCCACACACTCACCCAGGACACCTATCTGTGGAAAAATGGCTAGCTGAAAATCTACTTATCCTAAACCCCAAGAAAACCAAACTTCTGTTATTCTTCCCCCGGATACTCTCTCACCTAAAATCTAACTTTCTTATCTCATCCTCCAATAACACCAAAATACAACCTGACTCCCACACAAAACTTCTAGGAGCCATCATTGACGATGATCTTAAATTTAACCTACACATTCTACAAAGTATAAAGAAAACTTACCAAAAGCTTGGTATGCTCTACCGATACCGTAGATTCCTGACCTACGATGCCAGACTGTCCCTATCACAGGCTATTCTTCCTCCCTCCCTTCTCTATGCCACCCCTATTCTAACTAATATTCAAACAACTACCCTGGCCAAACTCCAACAAACATACCACAAAATAGCAAGGTTCATCACAAACACCCCACACAACTCTCACCACTGCCTCTCTCTCAACTCCTTACAATGGCTAGAACTCCCACAACATCTTCTATCTCAGTTTTAAATAATCCACTCCATACTGTATAAACCATTAACCTGCCCAGCCCTGTCCTCCTTAGTGTCCACCTATATACCAACTCGTACACTTTGTACCTCTAACCAACAACTCCTCAACATCTACCAACCAAAAAAATATATTGGTAGAATACTTTATAAATCCTCCCTATCCCAGGCATGTAAAAACCTTCCATCCCATTTACGTTCCATAACACACCCTTTACAATTTAGGAAAGAACTCAAACTACACTTTATGAGGACAAAAAACTGTACATGCCATGATCCTACATAACCTCACTACACTCTGCTGTATACACTCCAGTACAATATATTTATATTTTTGTTTTTGAAATGCCTGAATTTTAATGAGAACATGTAATGTTCTTTCTCACCTGAATCACTTTGTTTTTTTAAATTGATCACTGTACTTTTTGGCTTGTTAAACTATCATGTATACTTTATTGTATGTAATTGGAGCTTTTCTCCTCGAGTCTCCACTGAAAATGGGCTCCTGGCCCAGATGGACCAACTCGGTTAACAAATGTCAATAAATAAATAATAATAAAATAAAATAAATACATATATCTTTTAGGTATGTGGCGGAAGAACTTCACTTACACTTAAACAAGAAAACAGTTTGAATTTAGTGTATGTCCTTCTGGAAAAAAAAAAGAACAAGTCTGCTGTTGATCTCTGTATAGCACACCAATTTTGTGCTCAAGCCATGAGTTCCTCAGTCACATTATAAACCCACATTGCACATGCAGTTTATAAAATCTGATTCAGGACAGTTCTTTTTGCTTATCAAAAATGTTTTCAGCACTTTTAATGAAAGGCTATGAACTTGAGCTACTGGAATTTAAAACTGTATGGTTTGAAACAAATGCCTTACCATTTATTTTGCCCTCAAACTGTTTCTTCCTCAAAATCTATCTCCTTTGCTACAATTTATGTAATTTCATCTCATTTGAGATGCATCATGAGTATCTAGTGTGTTGTACACAATTTGTGTTTTAGAGAGATGCCTACTGGTTTTGTAAAATACATTCATCCTGCTCCATACATTCCTTCTATACTGATGCAGCCTACCTTCCTGCTGTGAGAATGCTCTAAACAACGAGCACTTGTTTTTTACACCCTCTCCTTACTGTAAACAGAAACAATAAAATAAAATATAAAATTAATACAAAAGTCACACACTGCTGAAATCCAAACATCACTTCTCACCCAGGCTATTGTAAGTTCATTGGTAATATTTATACCTTCTATTATAAATATCGAAAATCAGAGACATTTTGCACATTTTTTATATAGTTTGGATGTGCAGTTATACTTAATTTTGTCCTTAAGAATCTTATGAGATTATATTTGCAGACAGCTCACCCCACAGACATTTTAGGTAAAATTAACAACTTGTGTTCGATATGCTTGGTCAAACTAAAGCAATCTTTGGGTATTTTTCTATAGGATCATAGGAAGTTACTAGGCTATTGGCCCTGAGGCCCTTATAAGCCTAGCCAAGAGTTTAGCCCATGTTTAGAAACAGCACTCAAAGCCTCTGTCCAGTAGGGACACAGGTGGAATCCCAGGGGTGTATTTTCTGTTTCCCATCCAGTTATCCAGCTTGTGCTTGAAAAGGGATAATGAGGTACTCTGTCTGACATGGAGAGGGAGTCCATTACACAGATAGGGGAGTCTCTGGGACATAAATATGTCCCCTCAACAAGTCCTATTGTTGTCACTGACCAGGTTGAGGTTGTGCATGTGATATCAAATAGTAGACCTACAAAAACTAAACCAAGAGATGCATCTCTTTCAATATCTGAAATTTTCAACATTTCAGGTGGTAATTTTATATTTACTTATTTACTGAAAAGTTTACAGCTTAAGAGCTGTGCAGTTGGAGATTTCAACAGTGGGTGACTGTGGGCTTCAATATAGCCACACATAACAGAGAGGAAGATTATTATAGGTATTTGTGGCTGTGCTTAGACACTGTTTGCAAAATACTGAGGTGTACTTTAATAGGGAGTTTGTTCTTTTCCCCACTGTTGTGTAACCATGAAACTAGTAGATAGAAGTTTGTGGGCACTGGGCCCTGCTTTCATAGAGAGAGCAGCAGACCTTGTAAACATAAAAAGAAGCTTGTTGCAATATTAGCAAGTGTATTTTGGGAAATACTTTCTCAATTTGGATTGAGCAATATTTCTTCAAATAATAATGCATCTACAATTTATAAGGGAATCTGTGAGCTCATGTGAATTGTTATTGGGCTTCTATTAATATCATGGGTTTTCCATAACAACTTCTACATTCAGACACAAAGAGATTCACAATTGTACTTTGTGCCAGAGTACTAAACCCACAAGTCTATTATTGGCATTTTCTTTGCATCACCAGACCAGAGTCAGTTAAACACAGAAGCACAGCAGTTAAGTGATGGCCACATCACAGGGAGTTGGATTTGATAGACAGCGCTTTGACCAGACAGATGTGGAATACTGAAACAAACAGTGAGAGTCTCTCAGAAACATCTGAAAGAAGCTTCTGTACAACATGATTTGAACTCTCAGCTCCAAGACAACTTTGTGTTCTGGGTGAGATGAAGGACGTTGAGACTAAATGGTCAGTATTCAGGATCTCACATGTGCTTTGGGTTGCGATTATAGAAGTGGTGCCTGTTATGGTGTAACCCTAACATTTGCTGGTGGACACTGGTCTACTTAATCTGCCTGACACTAATCTTGCTGATGCCTGACAAATGAACCATACCTTCCTGCTGTCCCATCTGTTTAAACAATATATCCATTTCTGTTGGCCAATAAACTGCGAGTTTTATCTTTGCACTCTGCACCTGCTTCATGCTGCAGCTGCTACCAGAGTCTGTTTGCATATCATAGTTCCATTGTATAGTATTTTGGGGGGATATGCTTCCTGCTCACCAGAATGCGAGGATCTTGCCCCATTCCACTAATGTCTCTCTCTCTCTCTCTCTCTATATATATATATATATATATATATATATATATACTATTTCTGAGATCGAGCTAACTTGGAAAAGAGAGAGGGGGAGAGAGAGATAAATATACTCTTCCTTTCTGATCAGTTGGTGTTGGCCTGAAATTTGTATATTTAGAGTGAGGGGTTGCATGTAGGTGCAGCTCCCCTAAGAAAAGATTTTGCTTGAACTGTAAATGAATTTTCTGTACCACAATGATCTACTGGCCAGCACTTAAGCTATCTTTCAAATTACAATGAATGGTCTTCCCAGACAATACTTGAATTAGGGTTGTGTGATTAAGCTATGAATTCATGGCATGCCAAGAAGGTGACAGGAACAGTAGTTGCCTGATTGGAAGCATGGACACTAGAGATGTGAGAGAAATCATGGAAAATATTCTGGTAAGCCATTCAGTAGTTCATGAGGGGAAAGCAGGAGTCAAATAAAACTGTACTATGCAAGGGTTAGGAAGGGCTTACCAGTATGGAAAGAATGCTGAGATTTAGGTGTAATATTCTGAAGAAGTCCTTAACCAGAAGGATGTACCTTCCTTTTAGCAGGTAGACCTGAAATCTCTAGCAGGTCATTGTCACTTGGTACAGCTGAAGTCTATGCAGTAGAAGGAGGTTTCAATAATTAGGCTGTAAGTATGGATGACATGCTGCTGATGAAGGTGAGGAAACTGGGCAAGGTTGTGGTAGCATGGAGAAAACACCTTTTCAGTTTTAAAAAGTAAAAAATGCTAAACCAGATGTTTAAACAAACCTTTAATCCACAGTTTGAGTGCTTTCATTCCACTTAATAGCTGAACTTCATCAGAAACATGGCAGCCATTTTGTTACAAGGTTTAAATAGTCTCAAAGGCACCCAAATTCTATGCATGTAAAGGTACACACACATCAAGTGAAGTAGAAGGAACTTGTTGGTTTGCACATATTTTAGCCTCACAATATATTTTCTTATAGTCTTAAGTACTTTTTTATTAGTAATTAGAAATTCCTTTATTTTGGAAAAGTTCCAAAATTTGGAAGTACTGTATAATGTTATTTGAAGCAACACTCCATGTGTAACCACCCTAGAGTAGCAGTGGCAGATCCAAATTCAATATTCTAATAGTGCTGAATACAGCTTCAGGCTAACTATGGTAACAAATTCTGATATACAACAAAATGTTTCAATACAATATGCCAGTCCTCTTAGTTAGATCACCCTGATGTGTCATAAATAACTGTCTTTACTACTTTACTATTTTCATAAAACCAGTGTCATACAGGTATCTGAAGGATTTTTTTCTGATGTCTATGAGGACTGGAAAGCTGATCTAAATGGGTAGTTCTGTCTAAGCTGTAAGGCATAAGATAGTGTTGGTTATATTGTGATCAGCCCACACCTACAAATAGTATAAGGACAAAGGCAGAGTACAGTTGTGCACATGGGCAGTAATCACACAACTGACCAACACCCTCTCTTATAAAGCTGATCTGTGCTCTGGGTAGTTATGATAAAGCTGTAGTTTATTTGGAAAGCTTAAAAACAGTTCTGATGTAAAGTAGTTCCTTTGAAACACTATTTTTATTGCTATAACTAATTTGGCTTTCTATTGATAGAAATGATGCTTGAGATGCTCATATGCATGTGACTTATGCACTTTCTCCTAGTTTTGGATTGCAAAGCTGCTGAATGTGATGCCTTAAGAGCACTTGCGACCTCTTTAATGATTTTATGAACAGATATGCTTGCTCTATGGAATTACATCAAGCTATATGTAAATACCTTGGATCTAATGTGCTGTCAGAAAAAGAATACTGTGCTAACCTGGTCTTGTTTGGTAAGGTGTTTGTTACTGAAGTATCCTTGACTCATATATCAGTGATGTAAGGATGTCATGGGTATTCAGTAACTTTGTGAGCAGTCACATAAGTGACTTATGCAGTTGTGCATGCTCTGCAGTATCAGTAAAAGAGTGCTGAACATACTGCAGACAAACTCACTACTCAGCTGCTTATCCATATTATCCAGTGGCACGACATGCTGTGTCTGCCTGTTCCAGTGAACTAGATGGCCACCTTTCCTGTTTTTACTCTCAACCGTCCAAAATTTTTCATAACATCCAGATTATTGCCTCATATTTTTAGTCTGTTCTTCAGAAATTCTGCAGTTTTCTGGTAAATCCTGGAGGACTGATGTCACTACATAATAACAGACATTTGAGTTTCAGACTTCTTATCCTTCAGAATATTCAGGCTATTGCAAAATGTTATTCTAGCAATTTTCTAAGTTTATAAGAGCACAATTTAAAATCTGTAACTGATTTAAAGTCTTCAACCCCCTCCATTTTTTTGTATTTGTCACAGTTTGCATTAAGAGGTTGAGTGGTACAAGTGTGCCTGCTCAAGCAAGATAGTGCGTTACTGGGGAGATATTTAGGGAGGAAAGTTGTGTTAGCTGCCAGAGTATCTGATACAGTATCATGTGTAGATGTGCCTGCTAACACCATTGACCATTTATATTTCCACTGCTGCCATCCTTTTGCTGGTGTGCAGTCAAGTGGACAGGAACAAGATATGTACTGTGGTATATTTCAACCTTATTTTACTAATGTCATTTGGCAACATCTTATTCTCCTAATGTGCTGTACTTACAGTTGTCACCTTATACAAGGGTTCCTGGAGGTACTGCTCAGTGCAGCCCTCCTCCTTCCTACCATGGATATATGGGCACATTTTACAAAGCAGCAGTAAATTAGTCACTTCAATAACAATCAGTGCTAGTTCTCTTGATAGTGTTATGTTTGATATTGTGAGATCGTATGGCAGCATGCCACATTTCTCCCCATGCTATTGTCAAGGAAAGTGTTAATTCATAATGCAGTTCTATCTCCTTGAGCTGAACAAGTGTCATCTGCATTGTGCAAATGGGGGAATCCATCCATGTAAGTGTTCTTACTGGTGGAAGCACCTTTATGAACCGTGTAAGGCTCTGCTATGTGGGGTTGTACTATGTACCAAGCCTACACAATGCTTATGAACTCCAATGAGAGTGCGATTATGTGCATATATGTATAAATATGCAAGCAGACAGCATTCACTTCTACATTTGTTGTTTTTTCTTTATTTTTGAATTATTCTTCCCATTTCCCGTATTAGTGTTGTGAGTGAAAGCTGGCTGTATTCTTGTTTTACAGAGTCTGATGTAGAGATTAAAGACAATAGCAAGAATGTCTAAAATGGCTGTCTATACATCTTACATACGTGTTGTCATCTGAAAAAGCTGAGCAGCAGAGGAAGCTAAACTTATTTTTAAACCAGTTCTTTTTTAATGGAAATAATACATTGAATGTATATCTGTAGATATGTTTTTTTTTTATTTTATTGCTAAAGTCATGCTCTGTAGATGCTGCAGGTTGTACACATTTGTCCTCCTTCAACATAGTCCATATAGTGGAAACATGAGTGCTACTTAACAGTGACACATCAGTTTTACAGGAGTTTGTAACTGGAAACAAAATTTCTGTTACTGGCTGTTTTTCTAAGAATGAGACAAGGCAAACTTTATTTCATCAGTTTATGTGGTTGTATTTGTTTTTTTTTTTTTTTTGCATGATAATGATAGTAGAAACGTCTTAAAAGATTATCCACTCTTCATTCATTTTTATACCTGGTTTGTGGCAGGCAAGAAAGGAAAGGAAATTGCTGTGGAAAGGGGCAATGCACATTATTTATAAATTTTGGAAAGGAAAATGAATCATGACAGAGTGCTATGTGGGTAGAGGTAGTCAAAACTGTGAAGATGGCAGTAATCCTTGTGCACATTTCTAAATTTCAGATTTTGGTGGATGGTGACATTTGGGAATGTGATTAACAGCACCTTCACATTTGTAATGGAAAAAAAATGAACAATAATGGTATTTGCACCGTCTGACTGGGTGGTGGTGGGGGTCAGAAATAGCCGTACATAAATGTTGATAGTTTACATCTTTACAATTCTTTAAGCATTAATATACATATTAATTAGAGAGTGCATGTTTGGGGGGTGTTTTAAGATATGTCTGCTTATAGGAGTTTGAAATAGCAAACAAGGTTTCTGGTAATGGCTGCCTTTTTCATATTAAGTTTATAGTTCTGGGTATTTATTTATATTTGATTTTTGTGTATCCAAAGTATATATATATATATATATATATATATATATATATATATATATATATGGATTTAGGGGCTTGTTCTTAGCCAGATTTCTTCTTTTCTGATATCCATTCAGAATTACAGATAAAGAGAACTGAGGCAGGCGAAGAGAAGCAGTGAAATTGTTACAGATGGCTTGCAATGGAACAAAGGAAAAGGTTATGCTATTATTCACAAAGCACCTTGACTTTGCAATATCACATCTGAATTGAACAGTTCAATAAGCATTCTTATAGATATACGCAGTAAATCGCATACAGATGCAGGAAACAACACATTTTACCCAGCAAATAAGCTAGTATTTTAATGACAATGGCTTGCAGGATGCCAGTTTTATTTTTTGCCATATGAAGATGATATATGTTGGAAATATTGACAAATCAGATTTTCTGTTATATTTTATCATTTTAAGATATTTCAATCAGAAGTTACTGAATGCACACAGCTCTGAAGTATATTAATTTGAGCTTTCCTTGTTTGTGAGCCGACTATGACTAAAAACTGCAGTGAAATTTATAGTATTTTAGTTGAAATTATGACTCCAGAAGGATTATTAATGATTTACTTTCTCTATACATATTTAATAGAATAGAATTTATGCACAGAGCCAAAACCAGATAAAATGCTAATGAGTACAGTACGTGTTACGTTTATTTGTAATAACAGACGTAAACTATTGTGTCCCTTTGTCAGAATTGTAAGTACCTGGTCCAGGTGGTGTTATCTACACAGTCTTCTTTTACTGTAACTTAATACAAAGACCAAATTACCACCGTAACACCTATAAATAAATGCAGTCTGAGGGTCATGCTGCTCAATGCTAGAAGTCTAAATCTCAAGATGCACTCACTCGAAGCACTCCTCAAATTGGAGAACATTGACATTTATGCTGTAACGGAGACCTGGTTTAAAGCAGCAGAAAGAACCCCTGCGCTACCAGGCTACAACTCATTCCAAACCTTTCTGTCATGAAACATGGGCTGAAGCTCCAAATGTAGTGGTGTCTCTATATTCATAAAGGATATGCACAATTCCAGACTAGTAGCCCAGCATAAAGCATCTGAGATACTTCAGGCACAACTAACATTGGGTAAGATGGCAATCCAGGTCATAGCCTGCTATAGGTCCCCAACCATGTCCCTAGACTCTCACTCCACATTCCTAAGCACCCTGGAATCTATCAAGGTCCGACCCAATACTCTCACACTAGGAGACTTTAACTAACCCTTTATCAACTATGAAAACTACTCAAGCACCAATACACTGGCCCAACGCTTCCTGGAATTCATCACTTCCAATGCCCTGGACCAGCTCATTCTGACCCACACTAGAGGAAGCAACATTCTTGACCAGTTTATTACTAACATGGGTGACCATTGCTCTACACCAATATAGTCAATCCCTCCCTGGTCAGATCTGACCATAAACTTAATCACCATGGAAATCCACATCTAACCCCCAGCCCTGCAAAGGTAGCCACCTTGAAAACTTCTCCAAAGCTGACTTTGGGCTCCTAAAAACAGAGGTGCCTAACTTCACAGCACCCATACCAGTGTAAAATAGCTGCATGACTGCCGAATCATACACCAATGCACTGTACGAACATGTACATAAATGCATGGAACTAGCCATTTCCAACAGAACCAAGACACACTCCTCCAAAAAAGGAAGCCAATCTGGTGGTCCCCTGCCATTAATAAACTCTACAACAGAAGGAAGAAACTGTTGCAGAAAAAGGTGAAGTCCTAAGACTGGAAAAACTCCCTTATTAGCCTCAACAAAAAGTTGAGATCCCTCATCAAATCCTTCAAGGCCAGCTATGAATGCAAAATTGCAGCAGACACTAAAAAGAATCACAAAGCCTTCTATAGTTATATTAAGAACCTCCACAGTGATACCCAGATTTGTTCTGAGTTATTGCACAATGGTACCTCCTATACTGAGCCAACAGATATTGCCAACATACTGGCCGACAGATTCAGTGCCAACTTTACTCCTCTCTCCCTCACAAGGACAATGCTCAGATCTGCTCTGAGCTACAACAGAATTGCATTAAATATGCTGATCCCAAGGATATTGCCAGTATCCTGGCAGATTGATTCAGTGCCAACTTCACCCCCCTCTCACCCCCTAAACGGCCCATCTCAATACCGGAAGATTGCCAAATTCCGGTAATAACAGCCACACAGGTAAAAAAACGCACTCCCCAAAGCTAAGAATACAGCATCCATGGGACCAGATGACATCCCGGGCTGTGTACTACATGAACTACAAAATGAACTGGCACCTCACCTAAGTGTCATGTTTAATCATACCCTCACCTCAGGCTTCATGCCCACTGAGTGGCGCACAGCTACAGTTATCGCGCTCCACAAGGGGGGATCCACCTTGGATCCTGGGAACTACCTCCCCATCAGTCTGATGAGCCTGATCTGCAAGGCCATGGAACGTATTATCATGGAAGTTATAAACAAAGATATTGGCAACCTTCAAACACTGGACCCTACCCAGTTTGGGTTTGTGAAGGGCTGATCTTGTCTCCTGAACCTGATTGACTTCTTCAAATCAGTCTCCAGAGCGGTGGATGAGGGTACGGCAGTCCACACAGCCTATCTGGACCTCCCCAAGGCCTTTGACACCATCCCCCACTCTGGAATCATAGATAAACTTACTAAGCTGGGCATTAATCCCTACATCACTCGATGGGTTGCCAGCTGGCTTACTGACAGAACCCACACTGTCAAAGTAACTGACTCCAAATCCAGCTCCAGACAAGTGACAAGTGGAGTACCTCAGGGTTCAGTCCTGAGACCACTCTTGTTTGGCATCTACTTCTCTGAAGTACAGGCCAGCACTAAGGGACTCTGGCTATCAAAGTTCACAGATGATTGCAAACTGGGAGCCATTATTGAATGCCTAAATGATGTGGATACTCTACAAAAGGGCCTTACAGAAACAGATGCTTGGTGCCAGAGCCATGGGCTCAAGCTCAATGCCAAAAAATGTATAGTTATCCCCTTTGGGGAAAAACATGTACCCGTGTGGTCTCACCTTCATTAACCATATTGCCACAACAGTTAGGAAATCCTTCTATATTGCACACCTCATCACTAAGGGCTTTTCATCCAGATAAAAGGAGGTCATTGTCCCACTGTACTCATCCCTCTTTAGACCCATTATAGAATACAACACCCCATTTGGTATGTACCTCTCAAGACATCTGCAACAACTGGAAAGACCACAGAAATACCTCACTAAAAGAATCACAGGCCTAACGCAGATGCCCTATGCTGACCACCTAAAAAATCTCCAGCTATACTCTGTTGCATATCGTCTACTCAGAGACGAACTCTGCTTAACATACAAGGCCATGTCAGACGTAGAGCTGATGGACATTCTACACTTAAAGAAATCCCAATCTTTCAGAGCCATCCAGGGATCTAAACCTTGTCATCACAATAAACAAAACAAGCTGGAGGGATAGGATCCTGACCCAGAGACTCCCCAGACTCTGGAATAGACTGCCCATACATGTCAAGCAGAGCGCCTCCTTGACCCTCTTCAAAAGGAACCTTGATGATTGGATGTGAGAAAGGAAATTCACCCCGGGGATTACGTCAGTCACCCTGCTAGACAGGGGTCCAGGGAAGTAAATAGTGTGGGAAGAAATAGCTAGGGAATTGTTATGGCTAGGCTTGTATAGGCCCTAGGGCCGATAGCCTAGTACCAACCTATGAACCAATCCCAATAAAGGAAGAATGCCAGGCACCCAACATTATTGTAGCACAGGTTAAAGCTGCATTGTCCAAGGCCAAGAATACAGCTTCCATGGGACCCGTTAATATCCCTGGCTGTGTTCTACATGAACTGCAAAGTGAACTGGCACTACATCTGTGTGCCCTGTTCAGTCACAGCCACACCTCAGGCTTTGTCTCAACTGAATGGTGCACTGCTATAGTCATCCCTCTCCATAAAGGGGGAGCAACTACATACCCTGGGAATTATCGCTCCATTAGCCTGATGAGTCTGATATGTAAAGGTATGGAGTGCATCATCAAGGACTTGATTAACAAAGATATAAGAAATCTCCAAACTCCAGACCCCATGCAATTTGGCTTTGTGAAAGGGAGATCATGCCTGCTCAACCTGGTTGACTTCTTTGAGTCAGTCACCAGGGCTGTGGATGAAAATAAGGCAGTTCATACAGCTTACATCGATCTGGCCAAGGCCTTTGATACCCTTCCTCACTCGAGAATTATTGATAAACTCTCCAAACTAGGCATCAATCCCTATATCACTAAGTGGGTTGCAAATTGGCTCACAAAACACACAAGTGTGAAAGTAGTGGACTCCAGGTCAGACTGCCAACCAGTCATGAGTGGAGTCCCACAGGGATCGGTCCTGGGTCCTTTCCTGTTTGGCATCTACTTCTCAGAAGTCCAGGCCAACATATAGGGACTCTGGCTGACCAGGTTTGCAGATGACTGCAAGCTCGGAGCCATTATTAACTCCCCAAGTGATGCAGACAACCTACAGAAAGCCCTCACTGAGACCAATGACTGGTGCTGAAACTACGGCCTTAAGCTTAATGCCAAAAAATGCGTCATCATCCCCTTTGGTAAAAACTCAGTTCCCACTAATTACCACATCAATGGGAGCCCACTGAACATTGAAGGTGTTATAAGAGATCTGGGGATGCAGGTTGACAGCAACCTCTCCTTAGACCACCACATTGCCACTGTGATAAGAAAGTTCTTCTATGTGGCACATCTCATTACCAAGGGTTTTGCATCCAGGAAGAAAGAGGTAATTGTCTCTCTCTACTCTTCCCTCATTAGAGCAATCATTGAGTATAATGTCCTATTTGGCATCTACCTCACTAGACACCTGCAACAGCTGGAAAGGCCACAGAAGTACCTCATGAAGAAGATCCTAGGCATTAACTACATGTCCAGACACAAAAGACTCCAGCTATTCTCTGTCTCATATCACGTACTTAGAAGTGATCTGTGCTTGACTTACAAAGCCATGTCCGACCCAACTCTGTTAGAAATGCTACATCTAAAGAAATCCCAATCCCTCCTCACCAGATATTCCAGAGACCTCAACCTCATTACCACAATCAACAGAACATGCTGGAGGGATAGGTTCCTCACCCAGAGACTGCCCAGGCTCTGGAACAGACTTCCCATACATGTCAAGCAGATCACCTCGCTGTCCCTCTTCAAGAGAAATCTTGATGAGTGGATGGGTAATAGAAAGTTCACCTCAGGGATCACTCCAGTGGCTCTACTTGATAGAGGCACTGGGAACTAATGTCAGGCAGCATGATGCCAGGGCACTTCTGTGGACTAGGCTTGTAAATGCTCCCGGGCCATTAGCCTAGTACACACCTATGAACAAAGATCACCTGAAATAACTCCCAAATTTGATGTTGTCAGTTGGGCACCCTCCAGGACTAATGAAACACAAATCCAAAGGATTAGTCTTAAAGATGACAAAATAACATGTTGCATAAAACTATATTATAATTCCTTTGTGTGTACTGTCAATGACCAGCCTTGCGATGATTTCCTTGATGGAACGTTTCAGTATGAGCACTCTTGTAACATCGACTTAATCAGATCTGATTTTAGTAAGGACTTCAGTTCAGTTAACCATAATGTTTTGATCTTAAAACTCCAAAAGATAAGAATTTGGCCAGTGGTAATTAGAAGAACAGCTGACTTGGCTGAGAAGCAAAAAATAAAAGCAAAGTTGAATCATGACTGTATTAGGATTTGGATACCAGTGCAACAGAAGACCATGGGGTTCTTTACTGAGATCAGTTCTATTTACCATTTATTTGAGTGACTTATCTTTGTCAAATTAAATATGCTGTAGCAATCTTGGTGATGATGTAAAACAGGGAGATGCATTATAACTATAGGAAATGAAATCAGGATGCAAAATTATCTTGACAATTTAGAAATATGGCCCATAAAGAAAATGTAAGAAGGCAAATCAGAATAAAACAGTTGCTATAAGACTATGAACCATTTATGAGAAGAAATAAAGACTAAGAATGAAGCAATCTAGGTGCAATAAAAGATTTTTCTCCAAGCTCATAGAGAACAAATGTAGGGATGCAAAAATTCTTTACGTACATCAGGAACCCTGCAATATTCATAGCCATCAGTCTACCCATTGTTAGATCTGTTTTAGAATATGGGACATTGTATAACAAACAAAGACCAAAGATGACAGTAAAAGTCCTGAAAAGATAGAGCAGATATCTGCCTATATTAACTTTGGAATGACTGAATTTTCACACTTAGGGAGGGTTTACCATATAGGGTTATACTCCCTGCCATAGAAAAGACTAACATAAAGCTAATATTAACTCAGAAAACCTTTGTTGAAACATTCTTGTCTGAATGAACAGAAATGAGATGATTTAATCATGATCTGAAAATAAGAAGTTAAAATATTGGATCAGGCCATGGTCATTCAAAAACAAATAATGAAAAAGTTGATCAGTATGAAGATTATACATTATTAGTATTCCAAATAAGAGAATATAAAACTAATGAAAAGTTTAAAAACTGCAAGTACAGATTACGTCTATTTATAGGGAATAGGTATTATAAAATTACTGAAATTTTACATCTTACATGTATCTGAATTTCCATCTGGCAAGCCAAGTTATGTTATCTTATGTATAGTTATTTGAAACAGCATCTAGTCATACCAAATTAAGGAAAAATCTCACCTTCTTTATTAGTAAGTGCTTGGAACCTCTACAAATAAAAAAA
Source organism: Protopterus annectens (assembly GCF_019279795.1). Classification (NCBI taxonomy): domain Eukaryota; kingdom Metazoa; phylum Chordata; order Ceratodontiformes; family Protopteridae; genus Protopterus; species Protopterus annectens. Next base: position 1,121,462,285 of record NC_056743.1, read on the forward strand.
AAATCTGTGTCATTGACATTTAGGTTTAAAAATTACACTTAAGAATCCAGAATTATCTGTAAAATGTTTAATTGTTTTATTCTTAAGATGCCCCCTTTTCATCTACTATGACTCCTAACATAAAGGCACACAATACATCCATTTATTAGTTAGGTTATTCTTATAAAACCAGACTTTGGGGATTGTATGCATTTTATTATGTACCCTTTACGAAGACTAACTCTCTTACAGTAACCATTTCACTGTTGAAGCTCTTGGACTTTATCAATACCATCATTACCTTCTTTTGAGATTAAATGTTGAGATTTAGGCTACACTTTCACATGTGAAATCTGTGCCAAAGAAATCTCAGTTTGTTTAATAAATTATTATTATTATTTTTTTATTTTATTTATCTTTTGCTGACAGGGTTAGTACCACTAAGCTTCTGACCTCATTTCACATGGAAGGCATGAGGTGGCATTTATACCACTAGGGGAAACTTGGCCAGGGTATCAGGGAACTACCTCTACTCATCATTGTTGTGAGTGAGAACTATTTTGGAGGAGCAACAGAGGTGGCTCAGAGAAACAGGGAGGCAGATGGAGAGAGAAAGACATGAAGGAATAGTAAAAGAAATGAACGAAAAAGCAAATATCGAGACTGGAGAATGTGTGCAGGATTCTGAGGAAATATTTCAAAGAAATCTCATGGAGATGAGTCAGCAAATGATGGCTGTGTAATTACAACCTTCCAGTTGGTAGGGTTATGGGATGATTTACGTACAGAAATGGTGAAGCAGAGTGAGTCAGAAAATGAAGATGTTTCGTAGGGGGACATAATACAGAAAATACAAAAGCAGGATGCAGAGACAATCCTGAAGAGTAGTGGTAAGATGGAAAAAGTGGAGTTTCGTTAAAGAAGGCAGAAGAAAATGCAAAATGGAAGTATGTGGTAAAGATTCAATGTAAAGAAAAACAAAGAAATGGACAGGTATGAAGTGTGGGACAATGTAATAGCTCCTTTGTGAGTAAAAGCACATGAAGTAAGATAATTTATTCTTATTAACAGAGAGACATTTTATTTGAGACTGTTTTTTCAATGGAAAGCTTTCTTGGGGAATATGAAAAAGAGACTGTAACCCATGCAATCTTGTATAACTATGTTTATTGGAGTTTTTCTCCCTGGGTCTCCACTGAAAAAGGACGTTTTGTCCAGTGGACACTACCCAGTAAACAAATGTAAATAAATACACAATATTTATATGATAAAAGCAGTTAAAAGGGAAGCAAAAAAGAAGATACATGTGCAATTTCAAACAGAGGTAGAAAGAGAGACTTTGAAAGGACATTTGAAAGTGTTATGTAAAGAAGTACTGGAAATTGCAAAAGTTTATGACAAAAGGGGTTTATGGACTGGTGGCTGGGATTGTAATATTGAATTAAAAAGAGAAAGAGAAAAAAATGATACCTACACCAAGCACGATAAATGTGGAGGGAAACAGGAAAAATTAGATGAAAAAAATAATAAAGAGGATATAGAAGAAGGTTCTAAAATGAGTGATGAAGAAAACAAATTGGGAGGTAGTAAAAGGAAAAAAATATTGGTAAAAAGATAAAAGACAGAAAAATAAAATTTAAAGGTATAAGTACAAAAGATAAAAATAAAGGAAATGGATGAAAATGAATGTCTGCACTAACGATTGGGGCTTGATATAATTGTTAAGGTGTTTGAGTCACAAACACAATGTACGGTGTTTGATTCTCACCTCTGGGAAGGAAAGTGATTGGGCTTAGAATGGCCTGTTAAGAAAGCTAGCCTAGTAATTAGCGATGATCTTATGAAAGCATGAATTTAAGGAAAAGGGAAAATGAAAAATTTAGAGTGCTTTATGTAAGTGCGAATAGTATTAAGAATATAGTAAGAAGAATAGGATTTTTGGAGTGATGTAATACATGTAATGTAGATCGAATTATATTGGATGACATGATTTTTAACAAATGAAGAAAATTACAAACAGAGACACAATGTGGAGGAAAGAAATGAGAGATGTTCTGGAATAGCCGTATTCTGTATAAATACAGTAAAGATATTACACGTAACTTTAGCAAAAATGGGAAGGTTAACCACTGTTGATTTAAAATGGAAAGAATAAGTATGAAGAATTATAACATTATATGCTTATACTAAGTGCAGAGAAAGGGAAAGCTTATTTCATCAGATTTTAGACTATGCAGTGATAAATATGAATACTATAATAACAAGAAACTTTAATTGTGATTTTAAATGGCAAACATAAAAAGAAAAGAAAAGAAATGATACAAAAAATGTTAGGAGTTATGAGATGTGGTGAATTAAAACTTTGGGACAAAAATTCATGGACTTACAAAAGGGTTATGTACAGAACTGAAATAGATTATTTTATACTATCAAATGATTTAGCTATAGGAAAAGGGGAGACAGTTGAAACAGAATTTTCTGATAATCTTGCAATATGGTTAAGGATAAAAGAAAACAAGGAATATATAAAAATAGACAAAGGAATAAAAAGGATAAATGAGAAAGCATGGAATGGAAGGAAAAGAAATTAGTAATACAGTTATGGAAAGACCATGTCACTATGAGAACATTTTATAAAAAATGGTCTGAATGGTGGAATATATTTAAGGAAAAATGTACACTTTTTTTTACAGTGGCAATACGATGTGAGAAAAGTAAAGAAAGAAAAATATAAAAGAACATATAACGATGCACTGGAAAATTTCGAACATAATGATTGAAAGTACTTTGACAAAGAAAAATAATTATATGAAAGAAATCAAGAAAAAAAATACAAGAACAGTTATAAAACACATTTTTTACAAGGAAAAAGACAAGAAGTAGTTACTTAAGCAGATTAGTAAAGGAAGATGGTAGTGTAATGAGAGAAATAAAAAATGTAAAAGGAGAAATAGAAAGAACTCAGGAAAAAATATGAATAGTCTAGTATAATATGTACAAGAAATGTTTAAAGAAAAAAAAAGAAGATACTTAAAAACATGGAAAGTAAAAAAAATTAACAGAAAAAGAGAACAACGTGTTGAAAAAGGATATTCATTTATATGAGCTAGATAAAGTATTAGGACAAGTAGGATTTTGCTAAAGGCCCAGATGGAATAGGTTATGAAATGTATACAAATCTAAGGGACTGGCAATAAAAAAATAAATAAGATTTTGTATGGATGTTTAAGTGAAGGTTTTATGTATAAAGATTTATGTACTGGAATACTTAAAAATCATATGGAAGAAGGAAAATAGAAAAAAATTAAAAAATGGAGGCTAATAGTATTGAATAATAATAATTATATGATCTTTATGAAAATACAAAAGAGATTTGAAACTAAATTGGAAAATATTATGGAAAATAGAATATATAGTATAAAGGGGAAGGGTTGCCAAGAATTATTAATGATAGAGAAATTGTGGATGATATTATGAAGAGAAAGGAAATAAAAATCAATGTAAGAAACTTTAATAAGGCATTTGACACAACTGGACATGAAATTGTACAGATAATAATGAAAGAATATAAATGAGACAGTAAGACAGGGAAGTCCAGCGAGTTGCATACTCGTTGCATTAGTTATGAATGTGACATTATGTGAAATAAATTACAAAAAGAAGGGGCGGGGTATATAACACCTGAAACTCTAAGAATTTCAGTTCTGTTAACATATGCAGATGACCTTACAATAAGGGCAAAAAATGGATAAAATAAGTAATAATTTGCAGAAAAGGTAGGAATGGCTTTAAATAAACAGAAAAATAAAGGTTTAGGTGATGAAGTAAAGACTGGGGTACATATTTTAAAATGAATGAAATTTCCATGTTGGGTATAACATTTGGGAATAAAGATGTATGTATAATTCAATGGGGTAAAAACAGAAGAACTAAAGCAAACATGTCTTTTCTGGAGAACATATAAACTATTCAGAAAAAAATTATTTGATAAATTCAGTACTGAGGAGAAAAGTACTTAGCAATTATAAAAGAAAACTGAACACCACAAAGTCCAGCCACCAATCCAACAAGATGACTCACAGCAAAATAAACAGCAGTTTATTGAAGTAGGCAAAATAAATACAGAACTGTAAGACTAAGCATAAAAAGATGCTTTCGCCAAACACATAGGCATCATCAGAGTCTTAATATACAACAATGTACACCACTTTTAAATACCCTACCTCGCATTACTATAGGTTGAAGCAAACCCCTCCCACCCTAAATACTTTTATTCAATGTTAAATAAAAAACTTGTCTATGACACATATACCTTGATTTAAAAATAACTTAATTTAAAAACTCATCAGTATCCCAAATTTTATTACAGTTTGCAAACACTACAACAGTAACTTTCAACCTCTAAAACCTGTTGAATTCATAAGTTCATAATCACACTTTAATATTTTAATTAATCAAAATAATTTTTTAATAAAAAATATATTTAATAAAAATAAAAATATGTAAAAACTTTTTTATATATATAAATATACAAAAAAATAATAATAATAAATAATAAATAATGAATAGTAATAATAATAGTAATAATAATATTGGTAGTAATTCTCAATAGATCAGATTTTTCAACTAAGTTGTAACCAAATGCTATAACAACTGGGATCTTAGCCTTAAAATTGGCTTAATGGAGATGATACTTAGCAATTATAGTTATGTTGCCAACAGTATTTGATAAAGAATTACTGCAGATATTTTTAAAACTGATATGGGGTTCTAGATTAAACCCAGTAAAGAGGAGTTTATATGTAAATAAAGAAGGAGGAGGTTTAGGGCTAATTAACCCAGTGGTGTACGCTGCTTTATTAAATTTGTACAGAGTGCTAAAGTGGATAAATGAAAAATATGAACAATTAGCAGCAAAACTGTATAAATATAAGTATGATACATTTTGTAGTATGGTAAAAAAAGAAAAAGAGTACATAAATGAAGAAATAAAATGTTACCAAGAAAAAATATTTTCATGGAAAATAAAAATTGATGATAAGAGAAAGAAAAGTATGGCATAAGAATGCAATGATAAAGCATTACTATGTAAACCCTTGGGAAAATCTAAGCAAGCCATAAAATAAGAAGCAAATGGTGCAGATAGTGGAATGTCAATATTTTTGTGGAGACTGGTAATAGATAAATTGTCAATAAAAGGAAATATGCCATATAAAAAGAAAAGTGATAGAACATGTTTATATTGTCAAGACAAAACTACAGAACATGTGTTTCTGAAATGTAAAAGAGTAAAAAATGTATGGGGAAAACTATGTAAGGAAGATTTTTTTTAAGATATAAATGAAGTGGATGATAGAAACATAGATATGATTACATATGGGTATTATAAAAATAGAAGTAAATAATATGTTAAAATAATATATAAAATGTTAGTTTATGTAATATGGGTAATTTGGAAAGAAAGAATAAGTGAAATTATTTTTAATAGTAAATGGATTTTAGCAAGAATGATATCAAGTAAAATCAGATGGTGGTTAAGGAAAAAGGAGTGGGGGTCTAATAGGGATGACAATTTAGCATGGTTGTAAAGGAAATTATGAATATGTGTAAACAGATCTGTATATTTATATATTTGTACACATATATATATATATATATATATATATATATATATATATATATATATATTTTTTGTAAATAAGAGTCATTTTATATAAGTAAAGGACCCCTACTCTTTTTAATAGGTGCCATGGGATTTTTTGCATCCATTTGAACTACCACCAACTCAAGCAGATGGGACCTTGGTTTAACATCTCATCTGAAGGGTAACACTCAGGAGTGCAATTCCCTCTTTATGCTGCACTGCACTATCAGCAATCCAATCACCTCTGGTGAAAATAGAACTCATAGCCTTGTGCACCAAAGCCTAGTGTGCTACTTGTGCCACTGACAATTAATACATTTTTTAATAGCACTGCACACCTTCTGGGGAGAGCTAGAGACAATAGGTATAAATCACTAAGATATGCATTTCATTGTATCATATAGGATCCCAGATTTACTGCCATATATGATATATCTGTAGGTTAATCTTGGTAGCAGGTACTTTTGTTCAATAGTTGCTGAGTGAAAGCAAATATGCTACTAAAATTAATGTACTGTCAATCTTTGGCCAAGACATTTCCTAGCACTACTATATTTTCTTGCAATTAAACAGCATTGCTTAGCACTATTAACAATAACATTAGCAATGGCTCTACTTTTCATGAATAGATCTACACGTGTTTTAATCTGATATTTTAGTTTTAGACAAGCATGTGACAGCAGGTTTGCGTTTGCTCTTGTGAACTGATTTCTAACCTTAACATTAGCAATATAATTATTTTTTTCTTTTTCTGCACAGTTATGCACTTCTTTTATCTTATCTTTGTATCAGATTCCTAAATAGGAATATAACATTCTCTCTTCCCTTACTCATTCTACTGAAGTACTTGTTTGTTTTCCTTTCCACAGAATCTGCTGTTTCTAGAATACCATATTTGTAATACAAACCTCATAAAGTGTTTATCTGCAATTGTGTTTGCATATGTACCTTTTTTCTGAAATCAGTAGCTGTCTTGATAAGTGTCTTGAGTGCCAGTTAAAAATCTTAAGACTATAACTGTAACCACCAGAATAGTGAGACTAAGTGTGACTGGGGGAAATAGCCCAGTCTTGGAATTTGTATATCTTGGAATATTACACCTACTCCAAGGTACTGCAGTCCTGGAGTTAGTATGCAAGTATATCAGTAACAGGGTTGTAGGTGCATAGTCAGGGATATATGGAGTGAAGGCACTGCAGAAATGATTTGAATGTGCAATAGCAGGTGTCAGAACAAGTTCCAAAATGCTCTTTTTTGTTAAAATCATTCTTAAATTTTTAAAGTATGGGAACTTGCAATATCATGTATCATACTTATGAAAGGGGATCATGAGTCTTATTGTTGGAGCATGATAGTAATGAAGGAATGGACCTTTTCACAAGGCATTTTTTGCTTCATTTAGCAAGTTCATTGTTTAAGGACTTGCTTCCTTGCTAATTTTGTCTTTTCTGTCTCCAGTGGTGGCTCATGCTATTGGACTGCAGGCCCCCAGCTCTAAAAATAAAATAAAATAAAAAAATAATTAGCAAGTCCCAGAACTCCGTACATGCATGCTCGGTGACTACAGATGCCCCAGAAGCCTATGTGGTTACAACTGCATAGACTGGAAGGGGATTGGATTGCAACATCTGCAGGCTTGATAGCTATTGCTGCTCTCGCGAGACTGCAATGCAGCAGGAAGAGGGATTTTAGACAAAGCTGGAATGGACTCCAAACTGAGGTAGTGTGTGTGTGTGTATGTGTGTAATGCCCCAATTAAATATACCTGGTAGCTAGAGAGAAACTCAGGAAATATACCTGGTGGCTAGAGAAAATAACTCAGGCTCAAACCATGTACCGTAGGTGCAGGTAGCAACAGCTTGAATTACTTACCCACCACCACTTGTGAAAACTATTCAGATTTTTGCCTCATATTTTTGTTCTGTTCCTCATAAAATCTGTGGTTTTCTGGATTTTGAATTCACTAAATAATGACAGACATTTGAATTTCAGACTTCATATTCTTCTGAAAGTACGTGGTAACACAAAACCTTTTATTCTAGCAATTTTCTAAGTTAAGATCAATATGTGAAATTTGTCCATATTTTTGAGGCTCTATTCCCCTATTATTGGCTTTGTCCAGGCTTTTTGTGCTAAGAGGTTAAGAGCCATGGTGAGGACTGAATTCACTAAATGATAGCCATTTAAGTTTCAGTCTTCCTGTCTTTCAAGAAACAGCTGATCTGACATAGTGGTATGTTGCTCTGACTTGAGTGCACAGGGTCTTGGGTTCAAGACTTGGCAGTGAAATGCATGATGGTACCACAGCATTTTATTCTAGCAACTTTCCAAGATTATACAAGCAATGTTTAAAATGTGTTCCTGGTGTTTGGGCTTTTGTTCCCACCCCCTAATAAATTTGTTTTTTTTTCCAGATTTCTTGTGCTGCAAAGTTGAGAGATACAGCCGAGTGCTGAGTGGATTTTAAAATTAGATGAGAGCTTCAGGGGAAAAGAAGTTTAATGCTGCTTATGCTGAGTCTGTTTGCATTGTTAATAGCACAACAGGTAGTGTACTTGCTTTTGATGCAGAAGGCTGTGGGTTCTACTCCCACAGTATGTAGATGCATTGCTGATACTGTACTGTGTTGTACTTTTAAATGGGGTAGATGCTGCAGTCCTGAGAATGCCCTCTTTGGCTGAGATACCGAGTAACTATGAACCTGTTATCAGTTTGCCATCCATTCTCTATTGCAATATTACTAGCTTATACAGTATCACAGTCAAAGGAGGCAGCGGAACACAGCAGTAAAATTCAAGAATTTAAGTCACAGAACAAACAGTAGAACAAACATTGAGTGCTTTCTAATAGCTTATCATTTTTAATGTAACATAGGCAATTTATTCCCCATGGGCAACAGGCATTTTATTTGTAGATGAAACAATGAAATATAAAGTTTTTTGCTAGCAGCAACCTCTTCATTAGTTACAGATCTCTTTAATGTTGAATTATTTAGATGACTTTTACTTCTGCAGAGATTGTGCATATTTACCGATACTGGTGGATTGTAGAAGTCTGAGTACACTTTTATTATAGAAATAGTCTGAAATGGGCAGTTTTGCCATTATTGGTGCATGCATTTTGTTTCATTGTTTACTAGAAAAATGTTCAAAACAATAAATTTAAAATGCCCTACAACAACTGGATTGTATTATACAAGGAATATAATTTAATACAATCAGGAAGGTGTATCAAAGAACACATGTATGTTTCGTGTGCAAGGGGCCTATGATTTGAAAACAGCAAAGTTAATCTTTATCTGCCACTGGCCAAATGCATTTTCTTTGAATGTAGGTTTCAGTGCTGTTTCAATGAATCTGAGTTTCAAGGGCAGAGAAGTTTTAATGCTAAGTCTATTTTCATTGTGAGACTGCATTGCTTTGTTTAGCAGATGTCTATTAGTGTTTGTGCTGTAAAATGTAAAATAAAACTTTTAAATGAAATCCAAATCATCGTAGAAGTAAAGCAGTATACACATTACAGTGTTTATGGTAAATGGGGCGAAATAGCCAAGTAATGGGACATTGGAATGGCTACAGGGGAGAGGCCCCATTCGACCATGATTTTGGGTGGGGGAGGGTAGCAAACTCAAAGACATTCTCGGCTGAACTATACCTCTCAACTGTCCAGATTTTCACAGAATTAATAGATTTTTGCTTTTTATTTTTGGTTTGTTCCTCATAAAATTTATAGTTTTCTAGCAAATCATTTAGGAATAAAGTCACTAAATAATGGCAGACATTGAGGTTCAGACTTCATACCCTTCAGATAAATGCATGCTAAAGCAAGACCTGTTATTCTATCAACTGTCTACATTTATACAAGAGCATTTTTAGTGCTGTTTGTATGTTCCCCCAATATATTTGGCTTTGTCCAGATTTCTTGCATTAAAAGGTTGAGAGGTATGCACAAATAAATTGCTTTGCAGAATTAGGTATATCCAAACCTATCAACTGTCCCCAATTTTGACTCAAAATGTTGCTCTCCCGCTAATAATCCCTCCGTAAAATGGCAATTTTGGAAGAAAACATGGAGGGTTTACAATTAAATATTTGTAATGATTAGAGTTATAGATTACTTTTATTTCAGAAATGCATGTAGATTCTCTTATTTTGTCAGCTGATCAGCTTAGTATCAATATTAAAAAAGTGTCCCTTCTTTGACAGGTTCTCAGCTGTATTATGTGGCTATTTTATGTTTTTGCATTACATTGTTGGTCCGTTTTTCATAAAATAAAATTGTGGTTTTCTGGCAAATTAGTGGCAAATCATTAAAGACTGAAGTTGGAAAATAATGACAGAGATTTGAGTATCAGATTTCATACCCTTCAGAAAATTCATACTAATGCAAGACCTACTATTCCATTATCTTTCTAAGTTTATAAGAGCAATATTTAAAAATTGTCCTTATTTTTGGGCCTTTGTCCCTTTTCTATTTATGGCTTTGTCCAGATTTCTTGCTCCGAGGTTGAGAGGTAGGACAAATGTGCCAGGGCCATCACCATCAGCCAGAGACATGTCAAATTGTGACATACTTGTTGCACCCCACCCCATAATAGTGACTCTGGATGTGTCCAAGCAAGGCAAGGAGCAGTGTGCAGAGTATCCCCCCATCCAAGGTAGATACAAGTACTACAGTGGCTTTTCATTTGTTGTTGATTTTGCAGAATGTTCTGGTTTTCTGTCATGTTTATACTTTTGATTTATGCTTCTTCTTATTCAGAAAATGCATGTTGTTGCAGTGCCTGTTGCTCTGTGTTTAAGTAGCAATGCTTTAATGACCATCAGGTAAGCTTGTCTGAGATTGCAAGATGCAAGTAAGCTTTAATAAGCATACTGTTAAAGAATTACCAACATTGAAAGCTTTTTTGTTGTTGCCATGCAGAGAATATTTACATAACTAGATAATGTAAGGTATTGAAATGCACATGACAGTATTTGTAATAAAGGATAGGATTACAATATTTTGTTGGAGACTTGCAGTCATCTTTGCAGGCTTTACCCATATACTGAACAGAATGCCAATCAACCATGTGTGGTCCATAACCTGTGCAGTAATCCTTTAAGCAATTTATCTTGAGCTTGTTTGCTGTTCATGTTTTACTTTGATCATGTTTTCCCCATGAAATAAGTAGATAGTTGTTGTCAGGCAGCAGGTCTTTTTTGGATAACAAACATTTTTACAAGTGGGGGTATCACAGAGATTGCTACTTTCAGCATGTTACTTGGTACTTTTATAAGCTGAATCTGAATTATAATTAGAACTGCAGTACAAGGAGAAGTAGTTTGAGTTGAATGCTGATTGTTTTTTTATACTTGATTCTGACTGACATTCCAATAATGTATTTAAAAAGTAATTTATTTTTTCATAGGTAGGTACTAGGCTATCTGCCCTAGGGCATTTATAAGCCTAGCCAGAATGTGTTGGCTTTCGTCTCCCTTTTAGATTTGATTAGATTCCTGAGCCTCTGTCCAGCAGGGCCATAGAAGTGATCCCAGGAGTAAATTTACGATTTCCCATCCACTCATCAAGATTTCTCTTGAAGAGGGTCAGTGAGGGGCTCTGCCTAACATGGATTGGGATTTTATTCCAGAGTAAGGGAAGCCTCTGGGATATGAATCTATCCCTCCAGCTTGTCCTATTTATTGTTGTGCTGAGGTTTAAATCCCTGGAATGTGTAGCTCTAAGGGATTTGGTTTTCTTGAGGTGGAGCATGTCCATTAATTCCGGGTTAGACATGGCCTTGTACGTCAGGCAGAGATCACCTCTGAGTAGGTGGTAAGCAACTGAGTAGAGCTGGAGTTTCTTTAGTCGAGCTGAATAGGGCATCTGTTTGAGGCCCACGATCCTCTTGGTGAGGTACTTCTGAGGTCTTTCCAGCTGTTGCAGGTGTCGGGTAAGGTACATCCATCCCAAATGGGGCATTGTACTCTATTATGGGCCTGATGAGGGATGATCTAGATGTGAACCCTTTTGTGACTAGGTGGGCTATATAGAAGGTTTTCTAACTACTTTGGCAATGTGATTATCAAAGGAGAGGTTGCTGTCTACTTGGGTCCCCAGATCCCTAATTACAGCTTCCATACTTAGTGGATTACCACCTATGTGGTAATTCATGGGCACTTTGTTTTTCCCAAAGGGGATGACTATGCACTTTTTGGCATTTAGCTTGAGGCTATGGTTCTGACACCAGATATTCATCTCCGTAAGACCCTTCTGGAGGATGTCTGTGTCAGCCGGAGAGATGATTATGGCTCCCAGTTTGCAATCATCTGCGAACTTGGTCAGCCATAGTCCTCCAGTGCTTGCCTGTACCTCAGAAAAGTATATACCAAAGAAGAGGGGTCCCAGAACTGAGGCCTGTGGAACACCACTTGTAACCGGTTTGGAGTTGGACATGGCACCTGCAACTCTGACCATGTGAGTTTTATCCATGAGCCAGTTTGCAACCCATCTTGTGACATAGGGGTTAATGTTCAAGCTGGTGAGCTTATCTATAATTCCAGAGTGGGGTATTGTGTCAAAGGCCTTTGCGAGGTCTAGGTAGGCTGTGTGGACTACCTTTCCTTCATCTCTTGCCTTGGTAACTGTTTCAAAGAAGTCTACTAGGTTTAAGAGGCAAGATCTGCCTTTAACAAAGCTGAATTGGGTAGGGTCCAGTGTCTGGAGGTTCCCAATGTCTTTGTTTATGAGATCCATGATGATGTGCTTCATAGCCTTGCAGACCAGGCTAGTCAGGCTTATAGGGCAATAGTTCCCGGGATCCATTGTGGCGCCACCTTTGTGGAGTGGGATAACTGTTGCTGTATGCCATTCTTTGGGTACATATCCTGTAGTAAGGCTGAGTTTGAATAGTGAATTTATGTGAGGGTTTAGTTCTTTTTGGAGCTCGTGTAAGACGCAGCCTGGGATACCATCCGGTCCCATTGATGCTGTGTTTTTGGCTTTGGAGACGGCTGTTTTCACCTGTTTGTCTGTGATGTCTGGGGGTCTACTTTCGTCTGGGATGGACACGGGCCCTTTTGGGGGTGAGGGTGGGTAAAGTTTGCACTGAACCTGTCAGCCAGGATGTTGGCAATGTCAGTGGGTTCAGTGTATTTTTTGCCATTTTGCACCAGCTCAGAGCAGATCTGATAGTTGCCACCTACATTCTTGACATAGCTAAAGAAGGCTTTGTAATTATCTTTGGAGTCTTTGGCGATTTTTCTTTCGAAGCTGGCCTTGGATGATTTTATGAGGGATCGTGGATTCTTGCTAATACTGATCAGGGATGCCTTCCCTTTTTGGGATTTTTCTCCATCATGTAGTAGTTTCCTCCTTCTGTTGTATATCTTATTTATGGCTGGGGTCCACCAGACTGGTCTCTTTTTGGAGGAGTGAGTCTTGGTTATACTTGGGATGGCACGATCCATGCATTCCTGTAGGTGCTCATAGAATTAATTTGTAAAGGATACTGCAGTTTGGGCAGCATTTTCCATTAGCCCAGGGGCTTTGAAACATTCCACCTCTGTCTTGAGAAGTGTGAAGTTTGCTTTTGATAACTATTTCAGAGTGGTTTCCTTGGCTAGGGGTGGGGTCGGGATGTGGATGTCCAGTGTGATTAGTTTATGGTCTGTTCTTACCAATGAGGGATTTACCTCTGGTGTGGAACATTGAGCCCCCATGTTGGGGATGACCAGGTCCAATATGTTGTCACCTCTTGTGGGAGTGGTGACCAGTTGTTCCAGGGCATTAGAGTTTATACATTCCAGGAAACATTGGGCAAGGGAGTTGGGACTTGAGTAGTTTTCCCAGTCAATGTTTGGGTAGTTGAAATCACCCAATATCATGGTGTTTGGTGAGACCTTCATATTATCCAATGTTCTCAGGAATGCCGAGTGGGGGTCCTGAGACAAGGTGGGTGATCTGTAGCAAGCTACAAACTGAAAAGCAGTTTTGCCTACTGTTAGTTGCACATGGATGGTCTCAGAGGCCTTGTGCAGTGCCACTAACCTGGAGGTGTGGGTATCCTTGATGAAGATGGATACACCCCCGCTTTTTGTATTTTGGTCTGGGTTCTGGGGCCGAAAGGTATGGTAAGAGTTATAGCCTGGTAGTGCTGGGATGCTCTCTGGAGACTTGAACCAGGTTTCTGTTACTGCACAGATATCGATTTTCTACATACTGAGGAGTGCCTCGAGTGTGTGCATTTTGAGGTTTAGACTTCTGGCATTGAGTAGCATTACCCTCAGTTTTTTGTTTCCTGTGTTGTCTATGGAGGTGGGTTTGTCTTTTGAACGTTGCCTAAAAAAGGCACTATGGGGCTGGCAAGAGCCTTAGTCAGCATTCAAAGGCCCAAGGGTGACAAGTGGAAGCTGTCTCTAGCAAAGCAACATGGCTTGTCGAGCATGTCATCCCAGGCTGACAGACACTGGATCCCCTTCGAATGACACCAATAGTTTAGCCAATTGTTAAAATTGATCATTTTGTTTTATACTGTGGCATCACTCTTGGTGAGGGCAAGATGCTATTCAGAGTCAGGGTCATACCAGCCTGGGCTACATGATCAGAGAGCTCCTTTATGTCTCTTTTCATATAGTCCAGGGAGGTACATCTCAGGTCATTCACACCAACATGGACAATGACAGAATCATATTTGTACTTGCTTTGGAGTGACCTGAGTGCTTGTGTTATGTGGCGGATCCTGGCACCCGACAGGCAGCTTACAGCGACCTTCTCCTTGTTCAGTCTGGTGAGCGGGATGTCAGTGTGCCTGACAATAGAGTCTTCTATTACTAGTGTATTTGGTGTGTTATTTAGCGTTAAGGGCTGCGATTGTGTGGCACACAGACTTTGTGAAGTATGTGATACATGAATATTGTTTTGGGGTAGCGATTGCTTGGATGTCTGCTTTGTAGGTCTCTGCTGCTTTGGCAGATTTTTATTTAGAGCCTCTGAGTATGTCTTTGTGTGTTTATGTGTCCTGTTTGTTGGTGCAGATATGATTGGTCTATGTGAGACTGGTTGTGTGGTGCGACTGGTTCCCTTCTCCTCCTGACTGGCTGTTCCAGTCTTGGGTTGAGAGAGCTTGCCCTCCAGTTTGGCTGTATAGTTGCGTCTCTCACATACATTTGAGTTTGTTGGAAGGAGGAGAGGGTTGTCTGTGTACATAAGGCAATTGTAACATTGCCTCAAGATTCCCAGATTCACCAGCTGGACTGGAATGTAAACCTGAAACTGCCCTTTGGACATGCCTGAATAGTTTAATGAACTGTTTTATTGATTGTCCGGATTGGACGAATAGGGAGCTTTTTACATCTATATAGTATAAGGGGGGGTGCAGTGCTAGCATTTGTTAGTGCTTTACTGAGAAATTTGAGCAAGTGCTGGACTGTAAAAGGAAGGTTGAGTGCTTAATTTGAGAGTTAGACTAGTTCTAAGGGAAAAATTGAAGAGCAGACTTTGTTGAGCTGGAAATAGTTTAAACCTGTGTAACCAACGCTGTGTGGTGCGCAAAACTATGCAAAACCACGCAAATGCGGGTTTTAAAGCAGGGAGATTGGAAGAGATAGGAATTGACCCAAAATGGCCAATAAGCTACTAGTTGCTGGGCTGAGACCACTCCTCCAGGGACAGATAGGCTGCTCAAAGCTTCCCACTCTCACTGGTGAACAGAGAAGTGTCCTCTTATCCAAGTAAGGATATGGGCAACTCAGGAACTGTACCACAGCCCAGAATTCAGCAAAACCTGAGATCTGGACTAATCTAGCTTAGAAAAGGGGGGAAACAAGAATTTGTGTTTGTTTTTTTGTTTTTTTTACATAACCAACAGTAACTTACACAAAAAAAACACTGTAAATGCTATAAACAGGCTAGCGCACTTGAGTGTGTAGCCTACAACAGTTAAACAACACAAAAATGACTAAAAACAACTTTTGGAAGTGCAAACAGTAAGAAAATAGTAAGGTAATCAAAAATATAGCTTTTTTAAATCACAGATATGCTAGAAACTCGCTTTTCGGCAAGAAAATGCAGTCGCAGGAGAAAATGCAGAAAAAAAATTCTTAATCAGTTAAAGTGTCCCTTTTTGTCTCTCTGTTGCTTGCAACACTCTGCAGAACACCACAAGGAGCTGTGCTAAGTTGTATACAGGTGCAAAACCGCACAAATGTGGGTTTTAAAGCACGGTGATTGAAAGAGATAGGAATTGGCCCAAAACGGCCAATAAGCTACTAGTTGCTGGGCTGAGACCACTTCACCAGGGACAGATAGGCTGCTCACAGCTCCCCACTCTCACTGGTGAACAGAGAAGCTTCCTCCTATCCAAGTAAGGATATGGGCAACTCAGGAACTGTGCCTCACAACCTTTTTGTTTCCATCTAGATATTAAGTAAGCTGTCATGTCGCTAATGCAATGAAATACATTTTTTCTTCTACACTTCATTTTGTCTTGATTGGACTCTTATAATGATGGTTTGGTACCCAGGGCAGCATATTTAATTAAAATCCCAGTTTTTGTGGTTTTGAACATAGCCCCACCCCTTTCTAGTTGACCACGACCCTTCCCATTGGCCCCACCCATTCACATGTCTCCTGCAGCCCCCCTTTGATTTGAAGTCACCAGCCGCCACTCTCTCTTTTCTTTTGTTCTTTCTTTTTGTTTGTTTTGCTAATGTTTCTCAGTTTAAATTAGTATGTAAACCTCCTCTGATGTTTGTACAGGTGCAGCAAATCTGTTACTTCCTGCTAAACAATATCATTGTCTTTACAGCCTGCAACAATTGTTGCCAGTTTAGCATCAAGAAGCAAAATGCATTTTGTTTTTCAAGAGAATCCTGTAGTTAATGTTGTTGTCTTTTGGCTTTTCCCAGTTATGGGTTGCCACAGCGGAACTCCGGTCTGCTAATGATTGGCAGTAGATTTTCACGAATGCCAAGGTGCCAACTCGATGTTCAACCTTCAGCGAAGGCACGCCCATTTACGCATGTCTTTCGAACGCCCTCCCAACTGCGGGGAGGACATGCAGACTCCACACAGAAGGCACTCCCCACACTCCAGCCGAGAATCGAATGGGAGAACCTCTTGCTGTGAGGCAACAACACTACCGCTGCACCACCGCGAATCCTGTAATTAATAAAAGAGTAAAATATACAGGCATCTTTAGCAATGAAGACCATTTCCTCAACTTTTTCATGATTACAGCTTAGGTATGTTGTAGCTTTGATTCAGTATATAGGATGCAGGACTTTTGGTAATGCACTTGGGTATCACCATAAAAAAAGAATATGAAGAAACAAGGACTGGGAGGAATCTACTGTCTGAAAACACACAGGAACTTTTTTTTTTAAATTTATTTATTTATTTTTGTTCCACTGAAACTGGAAGTGCTGAATGTTCAGCTGTTGTTTCTATGCTACCATTTTGCAACTGTTGTATCATTCAGTTTATTATGGATCCTTATATAACTGTCATGGAATCATGGATATAGAAAGGTAAGTACACAGGGTTGTCTACTAGGATTAGTTTATAGCATGTGTTATGCAGTATGTGGTTTTCTGATTTAAAACTTTCTGATCACAGTTATCTGCATTTGATTTATGACTTTTGTATATATAATTGTGCAATGGAAACAACGCTTTGCATCAGTAAAGGGAACCTGACTTCCTTCGAAAATAGTTTGCACTTTTTTGATTGACAACACATCACTCTGTATTGCTCATATTGTCAAACTAGCAATGTACCGTTTTATTGGCATTATAGCTTTCAGCTTCAGAAGTCATCTTAAATACATATCCTGTTATATTAAACATTAATCTTGTAATATTGACAATTCATCCCACTGAGTAGCCTTTGTGCAATCCTATATTAATTGTCTGTCTTTCTGTATTGACAGCACATCCTTCTGCATGACTAATGTGGCAGGTTTTATGAATATCATGCTGTAGTATATTCTCAACAGATATTGCTAGGTGAGTCA
This sequence comes from Protopterus annectens, assembly GCF_019279795.1. Lineage (NCBI taxonomy): Eukaryota > Metazoa > Chordata > Ceratodontiformes > Protopteridae > Protopterus > Protopterus annectens. The sequence goes on from NC_056743.1 coordinate 1,121,479,903, forward strand.
CGTACCATTATATATTAATGCAAGCTCAACTTTGGAAATATTGTCTGTTGTATTACTTACATATTGCATTACAATAGCAATAATACAGGAAATATATTACTACTAAAGGTGAATGTATCATCCAGATATCATTTTATATAAATAAGTTGCTTTAATTATTAAAACATATTCTTCCTTTTAACAAAATATCATCTTTTGGTCATCTATTCTCCTGCATTAATAGCACATCTTATTGGCGATTCAGCTTTCTCTTATTACTAATATCCGAACAAGTAGTATTATTATTATTATGCAAACTTGCCAGCAGACATTTGTGGTCTAAGTGGTCAGGAAACTGTACAACACTCATACAGATCTTATTTATTTATTGATCACTTGACTGCCTCTACATACTTCATGCCTTTTACTCGTCTGCCATAGTTTTCATGCTACTGTAAAATATATCTCAACCTTTCGTGAAGGTATGCATCATCTTAAATACATTTTTTGTTTGTGTCCTAACTTGTTAGAAGTCCTGTTAGTCCATTTTCCTAAGAAATGCCTTATAGTGTCCTTCAGAATCCAATCATCTCATATTTAAAGTTGTGTTCTGTTAAATTTTGTTGTGCGTTTACATGAAGCACTGTGTGATTTCATTAATTTGGTTAAATTGCTTCTTCATCCTTCCACATCCTTTCTAGTCTAGGAAATACTTACTTAATCTTGTCCAGCTCTTCAGCCACTTTTAAGACAACCATCAGTAGCAGCTTAACCAGGCAACATAGTTTGCATGGTATGGGTTCTAGAACTACCTGACAATTCTAGATGCAGATTTAGATGACCAGTATTAATGCGGTAATAGTAATAATAATAATAATAATTTGTTAACCAAGTAGGCACATTGGACATACAGTCCCTTTTCAGGGGTGACCCGAGAGCATTGGCTGGTTAAGTGACTTGCTCAAGATGACAAAGTAGGCAAATGATGGCTGAGGGAATCAAACCCAGTACTACATGTAACATTGTACTGCACATCTCCTCACATAATGTCTCTTTATCTGCTATTTCTATTACCTTGCTTTGGGAGACCTTCAGATCACTAGATATTAATAGCCTGGAGGTGATTTTACACTTTCATGCTTTCATGCTGTCACAGATATCCAAACTTTCCTTGGATCTTGACATATCCCGCAGCACATTGTGACACAAAATATAATGTCATACGGTGGGGAAATGAAGACCAGCTGTGAATCTCCAGACCATATTTCAAGTTAGGATGTGTGATGTTTCTAAAATTCTTGCAGTGTTGTATAAATAAAGGTCTGGATAGTCAAAAACTGATTTTATTTGAGCTGAAAAGACCTTAGCAGTAATTCCTTTTTTCCTGCTTGCCATCTTCCTACTCATATTGTGTTCTGTGTGTTCCATTTACAGTTGTCATAGCTAATGTATCACTTTACATATGAAAGAGACACAAGCTTGCTCTGTGTGTTCCATTTACAGTTGCCATAGCTAATGTATCTCTTTACATATGAAAGAGACACAAGCTTGCCATGATCTGATTGCAAAGTGATACTAACATCTGCTGCTTTCTTTTTTCCTACTAAAACTCTAGACCTCACACATTTGCTGATATATGCCAAATACTGGTCTTTATTGAATTTAACTAAAATTGGTCAATACTGATTGGTGCACTACCCTGGTAAACAAATATAAATATATACATATATTCTGAACCATTACTAATAAGTGCCCTTATATTGATTTATTCCTGTAAAGCAGTGGACTTAGTCATGCAGGTTCGCTTTGTCCAGACTTCCATCTGTTAATAACTTAATTTTAATCAAGCAAAAATAAAACTAAATCAAATAAAAAAAAGAAAAAAGTATATGAACAGCATAATCAGACACATGAACACACACATGCACACACAAACTCAGAGAACCAATTTTATTAATGCAATGTTAACACTTTCATTCTCAGTAACCAAAGAACTTCACTAGAACTATTTATTTCTCAATTTAACTACACCTTCTTATATATGTATATATATGTGTGTGTGTGTGTATATATATATATATATATATATATATATATATATATATATATATATATAAAATTCATATAGATTTGTACATGTATATATTAAAATAACAAAAGCATGAATAAAGTATAAATACACTTTAAGTTCTACATTTAAAAACACCAATGGAATGCCAATACTTTATCTGCTCTAATTTTCAAAAGGCTAGTAATAGTGACAGAGGGGAGAATTCAGAAAGGTTACAACATTACCATGGTGATTTTACCTGAAGATGTGCAGCGCCAGGGTGGCCTGTCTCTGCAGCCATGCTACATGTTAATGAGGCAATTTGGAGGAGAGGCACGTGATAATTAACCATATGCTGCTTCTCCAGAACTGCTTGAGGTAAGGCAGTTAACGCAGCCAAGTGAGTCAAAGAATCACTCAGCTGCTTGTGGTAATCATCATCCCCCCTTTTCCATTTTCTGCATGGAGTTGGGGTGCCGTGTCAACTGTCGCCATCTCTGCCTATTCTGTGGTACTCTCCTACCATCTTCAAATGGCATTCCTAACTGTAGCTCTCACACAACTCATCCATCTTTTTGCTGGATGCCTTTGTTTCCTCTTGCCTTTTTTTTGTCTGTTGGAAATCTTCTTTACCAGATTGTCTTCTGCTTTTCTGCACATGTGTCCAAACCATTGTAATTTGTTCTCTTTGACATTTTCTGCAATTTGAGATGCTTTGGCTTCTGCTCTTTATGTCCTCATTTCTTTGTTTGCCCCATAGTGTGCATCCTACTATCCACCAGGCACTGCATCTCCAACACCTCTAGCTTCTTCAACTGCTTTGCCTTTACTGTCCAGGTTTCTGGGTCACACCATTGTTTTGTACAACTTACTTTTCAGCTTCTTTGGCATTCATCTGTCATGCACTACACTTGACACTCTACCAGTTGACTGCAGCCCCAGCTCGCAGTAATGTACATGGAAAAAAGGCCATGTTCACCCTTAGTGGTATAAGTAACTCCTATAGAGTATAGCAGTCAGGAAGTGTGAGGGGGTGAGTGTATGTGAGGGGCTGCATGTGTGAGTGTATATATGTGTGTCTGTCTGCCTGGGAGGTAACAGTATGTGGGGAATAGTGACAGGGAAGGTTAAACAGGTGTGTGTTTCTAGGCAGGTGGATGGGTGAGTGCGTACATGACTGTTACTGGGTGGGGAAGGGGCTGTGTGTGTGTTTGAAGTGAATGTGTTTATGTGTGTGTGTGTGTAGGTAGGGGGATGGGTGAGTGTGTTTATGAGTGTTATCGGATTGGGACGTGGCTGTGTGTGTTTGAAATGAATTTGTGAATGTGTTTATGTGCATGTGTGGTGGCTGTCATACCTATACAGACCACTACAGCCTTGTCAGCAAATCCTGCAACTGTAGGTTGGGGGTACACTAGCCTCCATGGATAATTCTGAAGATGTGGGACAGGGAGACCACTGCCTATGTGGGAGAATTCTTATATTTCTTGCCTGAATGGCAATTAGGGTCAGTGAAGAACACTATGTACCAGGGATTATACTTCAAAACTATGCTATAATTTATTTATTTTATTTTACATTTGTTAACCGGGATGGTCCGACTGGATACATGTCCTTTTTCAGCGGAGGCCCGGGGAGAAAAGCTCCAACAGAGTTACATTGATAATTAGGTACAGTAAATGAGCTGAAAGAACTTAACAAAAACATAGGCTATTTACATACAAGTACAAGACTGCCATTACTATTTCTGAGATTACTACAAATGTAACATTAATAACATATTAGCAAGGACGGTAGGCAGTATAATGACATAGAGTTAGACAGGATACATATTTCTTTATCACAGTATACAAATACTTATCATCTTAGCTAGTTGTTTATGTTTTAGTTAATGGCACAGAGCTAGTCTGGGTTTGAGCAAGGACATAGCCAGTGTGACTTGAAGTGGAGTTTTAGACTATTTTTGAATTGACTTAGAGAAGTTGCAAGCGTGATGTTATTTGGGAGAGAGTTCCATATTTTACCAGTGGTGTTGGCAAATAGCGTCACCACCTAGGTTGAGAGATTTAGTTGTTTGGACAAGGAGTCTGTTTGCTGAGCAAAGGCAGCTTAAATTGGAGTAGGGAGTCATTAAGTTTTTTAGTGCTGGGGTATTCTCAGGTTATTTAAGGATTTTGAAGGCCTCTATGAGTTGGGACTGGTGAAGAAGGTGTGGGAATTCTATCCATCCAAGCTTTTTAAGGTTAGTACAGTGGTGTGTTCTGTAGGGTAGGCCTGTAACGAACCTGGCAATGTGATTATAGCAGGATGAGAGCTTGGCCAGATCAGATATGTTAAGGTGAGTGAGGACAGGAGAGGCATATAGTAGGGTAGAGAGAAGGTGTGAACGGGCTGTGGCTGCCCTGGCATTCAGGGTAAGGAAGGCTTTAATTCTATATAAGGTCCCAAGTTTCATGTTGACTGACTTAATGGCTTGGTTGATATGTATATCAAATCTGAGTTTATTGTCAATGTTTACTCCTAATAGCTTTGTATAGGTGTCTGGGGAGATGATGGTTCCATTATTGGATTTTATAGTGAAGTTTTCAGTCGGAGATCTATTGGTTGGGTAGAAGAGAAGTAACTTGGTTTTGTTTGGATTTAAGATCAGGAGATGGTTGGCAAGCCAGTTTTCGACTTTGGTGAAGCTATGTTGGGTGGTAGTTAGTAGATTTGCAAGAGAGGCATTGGAACTTATTATAGTCGAGTCATCTGCATATTGAATGCAGGTGGCTTCAGGGATGACTGTTTGGATGTCGTTTATGAAGACTGAAAAGAGGAGAGGTCCTAATATGGAAACTTGAGGAACTCCTATGGTATTTGGTAGTAGGCAGGAGAGCTTGTTTTGCCACATTACTGCTTGTTGTCTCCCAGTGAGGTAAACTTGAAACCAGTCAAGGGCTGGAGTATCTAGATACAGGGTTTTTAAAGTATATAGAAGTAACTGATGGTTTACCATATCGAAGGCATTCGATAGGTCCAGGAAGAGAGCGGAGGATATTTTTTTATTCTCAAGGTTAAGATTAATGTTTTCAGTAAAAGAGAGGAGGGCAGTGGTTGTACTATGATGGGGTCTGAATCCATGTTGAGAGTCTGTGAGTAGTTTATTTTGGGTTAGATAGAGCATTAGTTGGTTGTGCATGCACTTTTCCATAATTTTGGCAAGTTGTGATAGTATGGCTATAGGTCTATAGTTGGATAGTTCTGTGGATGAACCTCCTTTGTGGAGTGGAATAACATAGGATATTTTCCAAATTGAGGGGATTGAGGCCTCGGTTATGGTTCTGTTAATTAGGATTGAGATAGGGTAGGCTACGACATCTGCAGCAATTTGCAGGTATTCAGCCGGCAGAAGATCGGCTGAAAGGGTGGTTGGCTTCAGTTTTTTCAAAAGGGATCTGATAAAGGATGTCGACACTGACTGGAAGTTAAAAGAGAGTGGTGAGTCGGGTATAGTGTTTATAGAAGTGTGGGGAGGAGAAAGTTGGTTAGCTAATGACTGGATGGTTTCTGTGAAGAAAGTATTGAATGAATTGGCTATATCTTCTTGGCTCTTGTCAGATAATGTTCCTGGGGTCGGAGTAGTGGATTTGCCTGGTTGGAGAAGTTTATTTATGCCTGCCCAGTACTTTTGAGGGTTATTCTGATGTTTATGTTGCAGATTGTAGAAGTAATTTTTCTTATCTAGTATGATGGCTTTTTTAGTCTCATTTCTAAGTTGTTGGAATTTGATACGATCTAGGGGTAGTTTGGTAGTCCGCCATTTATCCCACGCTTTGTCTCTAGTTGTTATTTTGGTTTTGGTGTCTGTTGTTAGCCAGGGTGCTAGTTGAGTTTTAATTCTTATTGAGCGTTTAGGGGCATGTGAGTCAAGTATAGTAAAGAATGAATTGTTAAATGATGACACTGCCTCATCAAGGGGAAGGAACTTTAGTTTTGTCCAGTTACATGATTTGAGTTCAAGTTGAAATTTAGTTGGGTCAAAGTTTTTCTTGGATCTGATAGACCTATAAATAGGTAAGCTTGTACAATTAATTTTGTCTTTCATGATGTATGTGAACAGGTGATCACTAAGATCATTAGGGAGAGTTCCAGACATATAGTTCTGGGGATGACTGTTGGTGAGTATCCAGTCTAGTATACTCTCTTTTTGGTTATTGTTACCTGTACGTGTGGTAGATGATATTATCTGAGAGAATCCATGTAGGTTAACAGGGATGGGGTTGGACTGTGCTGTGCATTGGTTCCAGTCAATATTAACATCGCCCAGGACAATGGTTTATTGAGGGTAGTTGTTGGCTATCCAATGTAGAATGACCTCTAGTGTTTCTACATTGTTCCCAGGGGGAATATAGGTGACAGTTAGGTTAATGCCCTTATGATTATTTAGTAGAATTTTTAGAGCTAGTATTTCAGCGTTAGAGACCTGGGGTGGTTGTATAGGGTTAGTTATGATGTTAAGTGTGCTATTATATAAGATGGCTATTCCACCTCCTCTTTTCTTTACTCTATCTGCCCTAAGTATATTGTAACCAGGAGGCAGGATCTGTCTTTGGTTGATGGCCGGAGCCATTTTTCAGATAGACACATTATGTTGGGGAGGTATGTGGCTAGTACAGCATGCAGGCTATGTATCTTATTGTTTAGGCTTCTAATGTTTAAGTGGCATATTAGGAGGGAGTTGACCAGTCGGTGAGAGAGTGGTGGGCTGGTAGGATTTTGAGTTAAGGTTGGGCCTGGATTAGGATGGATGTCCCCATCTTTGGTTATGTTTTTTCTTAGATACGCTAGTAGTCTAATAACTTTGAATAGTAGTTTTAGTTCATATTTGGATTTTGGTGTTGATTGGAGTAGTTTTTTTAGAAGCAAGTGGTTGGAATTTATAATTTTTGGGGTAGTGTAGTAGTGGGCAAGTTCCACAGTCAGTGGAGGTAGGGGGGTCTTGGTTTGGCATTTTGGATAAGAGAAACCTACAAATGTGAGATTTTCATAGCTAGTAAGAAAGTATGGCAGAATTAAGAGTGGTAAGATAAGAGGAAGGAGTTTATAATTATTTATAGACATATTATATGTCATCAATGGGTGGGGTCAATGTGCTTCAGAGGAATAGTAGTGGTTAAACAGTAAAGTGGTGGGGGGGGAGGAAATTGGAGAGGAAGTTGTGTAGGTTGGAGAGGAAGTAGGGGTGTGGCCTAGTGGCTATAAATTTAGACACAGTGGGGGCGGGTGGGATAAGGGGGCAGGGACGGCAGCGAAGCGAGCCCGAGCGTAGAGAGGGCAAAGTGGAGCGGGGCTAACCCGGTCCCAGTTTGTGGTCCTATGAGTGGGGTAAATAGTCTGATAGTGTAAGTAAGCAGATTGGAGTACAGGCTTGAATTTCAACATAAACATATACAGTTGTAAAATGTCTAATACAATTCAACATAAATAGGCATTTACAGTTGTAAAACACTTACTGGAGAGACACTGAGCCTTCATGGGGCCTGTAGCAGAGTGGATTGTAGTTTTACAAATGGTGCCTGCCACAGGTAATATTTATTAACTCTGGGATTGTCTTAAGGTAATAAACAGGGAAGGGGAGGGGAGAACAAGGGTGTGAGCAGGCAGTTCTTTGTACTGCTGCTAATGAGCCAAAGCAAGACAAGTATGTGTTAAGAACAATCACAATTGTGATTGTGTGTATAAAGGCACATAAATATCATGGGGGGGGGGGGCACACTAGACACCAGGAAGAACTCCACTGATTTTGTGCCACACTGGCACTTAAACATCATGAGAATCAGAGGGAAAGACTAGACATCAGTGAGAACTCCACTGATTTCATGCCTTATGGGTACTTAAACTTCACAGGGACTGGAGGTTAGGGAAATCACTATCCTGCAAGGATATCTCTGAACGGGTCTCTATCAGATTACTAAAGTTTCAAAACTTTGAACATTTTGAATGGAGATTGCCGTACAGCACGGAATGGAATATTTACCATTTTCCTCACTGTAGTGAGATCTCAGAGTTGGTATATTTATTTAGCAGGGGCTGTGGGGGGGGGGGTGCAGGGGGCTTGCCCCCCTGCAAACATGTATATATATTTTTATTTTAGTTTCAAAGCTTAAAAACTTTGATCATATGGTCTCGGCTGTATGTTCAAAGTTTTGAAACTTCAGTAATCTGTTAGGGACCCCTTTGAACATATGGGGGAGACTGGCCACCAGGGATTACACTGTTATCTCTTGCCTTAATGTTACTCAGGGTGGGTGGGAGAACTAGACACCAGAAAGAACTCTTGCAAATGGTGCCTTAAGTGCATTTACACTTAACACGGGGTGGGGAAGGGGAACATTAGACACCAGGGATACACTATATAACATACCTTACAGGCACATAATTAAAAAAAATAAAAAGTACAGTAGGAAACTACTAGATGCTAGGGACACTATAAGCAGCTTGTCTTACGGATATTAAAGGATATGCCATCCCTGTACTCTTCCTGCTTCCCATAGAGAACATTAGATCTTTGCACCACCACTACAAAAAGTGAAGCCATTTCAGAAAAAAAAAGCAAAACAAAACACGAAAAAATAAAAGGGGAAAACAGCTTCAAATACTACACCCTTGTCATATCATATACCAGCATTAACCTACTGTGCTTCTTCTTCTTCTGTCTTTCGGCTTTTCCCGGTTAGGGGTCGTCACAGTGGAACTCCGGTCCGCTAATGATTGGCAGTTGATTTTTACTGCTGGCTTGCCGGGTCTAACGCACAACCTTCAGTGAAGGAACGCCCTCCACGCAAGACGCTCTGAGAATCAACGCTGTTAAATGAGAGTAATAACGGTTCTTCAGTCATACATTGAGGATTTCAGCATTATTCGTTTGTGAGTTAGGAGGGAAATAGACAGGGGACTCTAAGAAAACCTCTCACCCTCACAGCACAGTCAAATGTACAAAAAAGTAAAAGTAATGGTGGGACATAGATACAGGGACAGATTTAAAGTATTCCTCAGAGAAAGGCACTAGAATAACAACTTTTGCACTAGCATGCATTTACTGAAGGAAATATAAGCGTGAATCTCTAATGCCTCACAAGAAAGAGAGAACATCAAGGATATTATGACAACAGAGACAGTTATGTTTTGGGGTGCCTATGTTTTCATGATACAGCCACCATCATTGTTAACTACAGAAAGAAATTCTGATCTGCTGTGCAGTATTTAACTGTGATTCTGACATATAAATTAGCCGATAAAGAGGTCTTTCCTCACTGTGGCTAATGTGTCTCTGAATCTCAATTCTGCACATCATGGAAAAAGTGCCTTTTAACTACAGCCTTACCAATTGTGCGGGTGTTCTTTCTGAATACCTGAGAGAGTAAGTCAACACAGGGGCCTGTGTAGCATAAAGTAATATCCGTCAAAACAATTCTGTCTGCTCAAACTTAACTTGCGAGTTACCTCCTTTTCAGGGACTGGTTCTTCTTCTACTATATAAAAATAAAAACTTCTTAAAATTAGTATAATCCTGTACCAGTCTAACTAATGCACTCCCCCACCACACTACCCAGTGCCCCCATCCTGGTCTTCCTACACCAAATAAATACTGGAAAAATGCCCCTGCTAGACCGGTGCCCTAGGCGGACGCTTAGTTGACTTATGCCTAAGGCCAGCTATGAATGCACCACTAAAAATTATTTTTCTTTTCTGAATGCATGAGCTCTAAATCCTTGTTTTAAGAGGATATTCATTAGGATTTACTGCAGTATTTATTGGATGCTACACAGCTCCTGCTTTGAGTGACTGTGTCTCCATTTACAAACATTTTGAAAAGCAGAGTGGAAAAATTGCAAACAGTTTATATGTGTTTTTAAATGTACATTGTAACGTTGTTTATATTTTATTCATGTTTTTGTTTTTTTATATAAATGTGGATATTTATTTGGATTATATTTGTTTTTTTTCATGTAAGTTATTTGTATTTATTATTTTTGAACCTTTAGACAAAATCTATGAATCAAATTGTACCACATGCCATGCCATTGGTACCACATGCCATGCCATTGTATTAATATAAAAGGATGTATGATTACACTGGGAAGTTGTAATTAAGTGGATTTCATGACTACTGCACTGTTTTTTTTCAACATTATTTTAAAACTATAGTTTTATTTTTATGCTCCATTTGCTCGTCTTCTCTAAAACATCTAAAACCTTAAGATTTCATAACTTAAAATAGTTATGAGGTTGTAAAACAGACAAAAGCATTTTCTTTGTTTGAGAATGCTCCCACATCTAACTCTTGAAATCGATGAAACTCGTAGGAAAGGGAGAAAGTGAAACTAAATGTAGTACTGCCTTCTTACTTTCCTTTCCATCTTATAGCTGTCAAACCATCCCAGCAGCCTTCTTGTGACAATGTGCTGATCAGTGGTGATCTAGACATTGACAAACAGTAGACTGATTAATGAAACAAAGGCAAATGTGTTTCAAAGAGCTGAAAGTTGTGGGAGATCAAAATTATCTGAATGAATGTTCACATTCTGACCTTGGGACAAGTAGAAAGAGGAAGGAGAGATCTTGTTTCCATTTATGGTCTGTAACATGCTGAAACATTACCCAATGGAATTGTTAGGCTGAATAAGGAACTTTGCATAACCACAGAATGCAGACAATTGTGTGGCAAGGAGTTTTATGACTCACTGTGATACCTGTTATACCTCACAAAAGCTTGAAATAAGGGCGGTCTGCATCAGGCATAAACTATTCATGAATCTTAAGAGTCTTTGTGGCAGTAGCATGGCAGCTCCTGCCATCAAACTCCCCACTTCAATAACATGCATTAACATACATACATAACAGTCCAACCTTTTTCTGTGCGTATGTAGTTTAAAGTGGTTAGGTGCACTTGGTGTGTATAAAGCTTTGAGTGTGTGTGCGGATGTGTATAGGTACATATGTGTGTTTGTGCATATTTCTATACATAAACATGTGTGTGTGTGTGTGTGTGTGTGTGTGTGTGTGTGTGTGTGTGTGTGTGTGTGTATAGTACATTAGACCACTAGGCTACCTCAGCTGTGTGTGTGTGTGTGTGTGTGTGTGTGTGTGTGTGTGTGTGTGTGTGTGTGTGTGTAGTACATTAGACCACTAGGCCACCTCAGCTGTGTGTGTATAGTACATTAGACCACTAGGCCACCTCAGGTGTGTGTGTGTGTGTGTGTGTGTGTGTGTGTGTGTGTGTGTAATATAACACACAAAGACATACATGTATATACAATTTAGAACAAGTGACAAAATGATTCTAATGTCTGAAGACTCCAGCCATGAAGTGATATTTTAAAATCAAAGCTAAAGAGAAGCAAGCACTTTAAATCTTGTTTAGATCATAGTGTATAGGGACTCAGGAATCCTGGTAGATAAAGTCTGTCTAGTTTTGTAGGCATTGTTTTCTTGGAGCTTTCATGCAATATATTATTGGCTGGCTGTTTTGATAGTTTTAGCAAATCATTTATTTGCTTTTTTAAGCCATTGTGTAAACAATAGTAAATACAATGGATAGATAAGTGCTGCAATCTTATTCTGTCAGTTTCTGTGAACTTTAAAATGAACCTACTTTCTGCATGCCCCTTCCATATAATTTAGCATGCTTACACTTCCATTCTGTTTGAATCCGACCAATGAGTCTGAACTGACTCTACTGTTTGCAATGGCAATTGAAATTTCTTTATTTGTTCAATGAAATGTTAAAAGATAGCAACCATGCATGTTCTCCTGCCTTGCATAGTTCAGTTTTCATGTTTTCTTGCTGCTGACTAAAAGGACAAAGACATTTTATGCTTACTGCCATAAACAGTAATGCTTCTGTGACACAATAATGCATCTGTGATGTGTAACCAGCTGATCCACTGGTGTGGAGGCAGGGCATACCCTTGCACTGTTGGTGACTTTCATTTAAAGGGTTGTACAGGCACCAGAGAGGCAACCAGGGGAAATGAAATGAAAGCTAAAGCCCTGGGGCTGTGAGTGTTTGGTCTCTGAAGTGAAAGCCCAGTTTGAAGAGCTCTTACTGGAGGCTGAGAAGTGAAGATGTGTTTACCTTTACCAAGAGCTTGAGTTTCAGGTAGACACTACCTGCAGAAATGAGGCCTACCCCTAGCCATACAAACTCCATTGCACTTCAACCTAACCAGTGTCTTGATGTGCTCTGGGTAAATTTTTTTATTTTTATTTAACATTTGTTTACTGGGAAAGTCTGATTTGGAATGAAGCCAATTTGCAGCAGAGGCCTGGGGAGAAATGCTCCAGACACATCTTTGTAACATGGGAGAAAACCAGAATACCCAGAGAAAACCCACAGGAATGCAGGCACCAGGGAGTACATGCAGACTCTACACAGAAGGCACTCCATCTGAGAATAGAACTGGAGAACCTATTGCTGTGAGGTGACAATTCTACTGGTGCACCACTGCGCTGTCCAATATGTGATAGCTACATAGCAAAACAAAATCTCCAGTACAACATGGATAGTGGCAGTAATCGAGTAATCTCTCCAATCTGCCATCAGAAAAAAAGTATCTGGATGGATAGATAGATAAATGGATAAATAGATAGATATGTATTACAATATCAGGTTTAAATTTAATAGCACTTTGAATATTCGCATATTTGTGGTTCAGTTCTGACAACTTTTATGATTCCATTTCACTCATACACATTTAAATTCTTCTGTCAGATGTTATTTCCTTCTCAGCCCAGGTGTCACGTACTACTTTGCCATTATCTCTGCATTTCTTTTATGATAGGTCTAGCACGTTGCAGAACGTTCAGGTATGGTAGCATCTGTGGGGCTCCCAACTGTAATTACCAGACCTATAACTGCAAATCCCTGAGCTATGAAAATGATAATGATAAAACACTGGACCTGTTTCAGTTTGGAATTGTCAAGGGAAGGTCACGCTTAGTCAGTCTGGTGGATACTTTTGAAAAGGTCACCAAAAGCAATGGATGAAGGCAAAATGGTACACACCTCATACTTTGACCTGGCTAAAGCTTTTGACATAATAGATGAGGGCAAACTTGTTCACACTGCCTACCTTGACCTGGCCAAGTAATTTGACACAATACCCCACTCAGGCATTGTTGACAAACTCAAGAGGTTAGGTACAAACCTGGTGGATAGCCAACTGGCTCACAGACAGGACCCAGGAAGTTAAATTTGGGGAGTCCACCTCTACAAAGAGGCTGTGTCACAAGTGGAGTCCCTCAGGGATCAGTCCTTGGACTGCTCCTTTTTGGCATTTACTTCTCAGACGTCAAGGCCAATGTCAGTGGTCTCTGGCTGACTAAATTTGCAGATGACTGCAAATTAGGAGCTGTCATTAAATCTCACACTGACACAAATGTTCTACAGGAGGGGCTGACGCAGACAAACAAATGCTGTCAGAGCCATGGACTAAAACTTAATGGCAAGAAATGTATAATTGTATTCTTTGGGAAGTCATCCATTCCTGGTAACTATCATATTGACAACACACCCCTTAGATCTGACCCAGTAGTCAGCGGACTTAGGGCCACACATAGATAGTAATATAGCCTTTGATCATCACATGTCTACAGTGGTGAGGAAATCATTCTATGTTGTGCAACTTATAAACAAAGGTATAGCTTCTAAGTCCAAGTTCATCATTGTTCCACTGTATTCGGCATTCATCAGCCCTATCATTGAGTACAATACCCCCTTTGATATGTACCTAACCAGGCATATCTAACAATTGGAACATACACAGAGATTCCTCACTAAAAGAATACAGGGCGTAAGTAATACATCCTATGCAGACTGCCTCAAGGCCCTATTCCTGTATTCTGTCTCCTACAGGCTTTTGAGGGGAGATCTATGCCTGGCATACAGGGCATTTTCAAACCCCACTCTGATGGGCCTCCTGACTATCCACAAAACAAACAGCACCAGAATTACCTGTTCTAAAGACTTAAACCTTGCCTGCGATATAAATAGGACTTGCTGGACAGATAGGTATGTATCCCAGAGACTTCCCTGTCTATAGAACAGGCTCCCCATCCTGGATACAGGTAACCTGTAAATGGTTAATCTCCCAGGCCCATGCTTACACTTATCAAAGGATAGTAGAATTTGTCAGAGATTTGGGATATATGGCTAGGCTTAAAAAGGCCCTTGTGGTCGTTAGCCTAGTAAACACCTATGAACCCACAACATAATTCAACACTTGGGCATAGTAGAAAAGCTAAATAAACAGGGAATAAACTCTTACATCATTCCCTGGATTGCTAACTAGCTCACAGATAATATGTAGATAATCAAAATAGGGGAAGTTACCTTTACAAAGATACCTGTCACCACTGGAATCCCCTGGGTTCTGTGCTGTACCTCTCCTGTTAGCCATCTGCTTTTCTGAATTAAAAACCATTGCCAAAAGGTTCTGGTTGACTAAATTTGCAGATGACTGCAAGCTAGGAGCAGTCACTGAATCCTTAAATGACTAAGCCATCCTGTAGGAAGGTATGTCCCAAATAAATAACTGGTGTCAAAATCATGGAGTGAAAGTAAATACCAAAAAATGCATTATTGTATCCTTTGGAAAATCATCTACCCCAGAAAACTACCACATTGACTATACACTACTCAGAGATGTCCCAGTTGTTAAGGATCTGGAAACTTATGTGGGCAGTGACCTAACTTTTGACCAACATGTGTCTATTGTTGAAAGAAAGTCCTTCTATATTGCACAGCTTACGAACCAAGAGATTGGGTCTAGATCTAGGGAATGTCATTGTCCCTCTTTACTCAGCCCTTATTAGGCCAATCATTGAATAAAATACCCTCTTTAGCATGTAACTGTCCAGACCCACACAACAACTAGAATGCCCTCACAGAGACCTTAATAAAAGGATACAAGGTCTAAACAATATGTTCTACATGGATAGACTGAAAGCCCTGTCATTATACTTGGTATCCAACAGACTGCTAAGAGGTGACCTGTGTCTAGCATACAAGACATCTTTCAGCCAACTACTGATGTATTTACTGCACATTAGCAAGTCAAATGTCATCCGAAATACTCAGTCTAAGGATCTAAACATAAACAGAATGATTTGGAGAGACAGGTATATCAAGCAGAGGATACTGCTGCTGTGGAACAGACTTCTCATCCATATAAAAGAAAGTTCAATCCTGTCCGTATTGAAGCACACCTTAGATCTATGGATGGAAAACAAAACATTTACCCCAGGACTGTCCCCTGTACCATTAATAGACACAGGCAGCCTCTAAATGCTTTATCCCATGCATGATTCCCCTCAGATTATCTATGATATTATCCCAGTTATTCTCAGGGGTAATATATAATTATTGACTATGAGATGGGTAAGACCAATCTCTAAACAAATGGGATAGATTATTTTGAGCACAAAAAGGAAACTGGCTAGGCATAAAATTACTACAAGGGCAGCTAGCTAGCACTTACTCCAACTCAGCAATAGTCTATGTAGTCTGAATATGGTCACCATGAGTCCTGTTACCTCACATCTGGAGTGTATGGCCTACAGAGACTGACCAGATGTCAGTTACCATATGTCTCACCAAAGCACCAACAGAGGGAACATTTACTACCAGTGATCTCAGCAGCACTGCCTGCTCTCTGTTTGTATTCTCCATGTCACTGTGCATGCATTAGATGTCATCACACAGGTCGCAAACAAATCTACCCAATGCTAGTGGTAGGAGCTGTCAGTGCTTGGACCATTAACCTACACATGTGATCATCTGATGTGTTATGCAAGTTATTTAACCCAGATTAAGGCCATAACTGAGGTAATGGTGGTGCTGCAAACTCCCACAGTTCTCCCCTGTGGCAGATACAGGCATATCAGAGGAAGCCTGAATTTTAGGTGGTGTGTGGTCTGGGGACTCAAGCGGAGTCTGGGAACAGTACACAGTTACAGAATGCCTGCCTTGCACCAGTTAGTTTGTCAGATCAGCCTGGACCTCACAGGGGCCTCTGACATGGGGGATATGGATGAGCCCCCACAACTGCATTACAGACAGTGACACTGTCATTGGATTGTGCCATATGGCCATGTGCACATTGCCTTGTCATCATCACAAGCAACAGGTGACCTACCAACATCAGGTATGTGCTGTCTTGATGTGTTGGCTTGTATACCAGTAGAATCTGTGAAAGAATGAACACATGATAGCTTTGGCAGCACTTGCACCTATGCCTATATCCTCCTATGGCATGCTTAGTGGTAGACAGCGATATATAAGTTTATAGCATGGAGATGTACGTAACTTGATGTGTGGATTGTTGCAGCCTAGTGGTATCTACTACTGACATACAGAAGGTGGTGAATCATTCTCATCACCTATGAAGTACAGTGTACCATATGGACATATACTGAGTATTACTAACTGTTGTGCCACCTGACATGCTGGTGGTCATAGCCAGCTGAATTTCCCACATCCAAGCCACTACTGAGTATGAAGATTTGCTCTTCCTGCAAAGACAGGGACACCAGGAACTTATATACTTCTGTGAACTGCTTCTGTCCTGGCAGCTACCAACTGTGGTGGATATGGCCTTGGCAATATCCCATGCCTTGTCCTTTGCAAATTGTATTGCATCAGTCATTCTTTGCTGCACCTACTGTAGAAAACTATAATGGTCACCCATAGTATTCACATCTTGCACCACTTCCTGCCACACCTGGTCTGACACAGCTTATCTGCAGCATCTTTGCCCATGAGTTGTATGTCACATGGATGGTGAACCTTTTTAGCCACTGCCTCTCTCTGGTACCCATTTCAAGCCCTGTGCACTTGTGGGCTCATGTGTATGCATGCTGTAGAAGTCATCTCCTTATGATAACTGCCCTTCCTACCATTATGCAGCTAGTTAGTAGGTTCCTGTAGTGGTCTGCTCTGCCCCCTTCCATTTAATTCTGCAGGAATAGGCAGGGCTTTGGCTTCTCCAGACTCCTCTTTGCATTTGCCTTCTGGCTTAGTATGGTGTTGTGCACAACCTATTACACACCTCCTCCTATTAAAACAGTACTGTGCCTCATGCTGTATATAGGGGTCATCATGTGCCATGTGGCACATCTTTCCCTAGGTACCTGTCACCCACGGTGTGCCCTATGCATAACAGAGCAATGAAACTGTGTTATGTGCTCTCACTCAAATGTATCCCATGCCATCTGTCTCACTATGCAAGCATTACTATCTATATGTTTATCTGAGGGCCGTACTGCCCTACAGAGAAGGTGCCATTCAGCATTGCACAGTATACATCACTTGTGTATGAATCACGCACATTGCTATACTTTCATTTATGAATCATGCACATTGCTTTACTTTCATTTCTCAGTATAGTTACATGATTTTCTTCTCTTGTATTGCTAATTCTGTTGTTTAAAGATGCAGCTCTTTCAGTCTAGTATCAACTGCAGTTTTCTAATTTTAAAATATCTGACCTAGAGTAATATTTCATTATGACAACAAAGACAACAGTATAATGCCATAGACGTTTTGTTGTCGATGCCATAGACGTTTTGTTGTCACGAAGCCAGTTTATCTTGTTTAAGATATTTTCATTTACATTAGCAGCTTACAAACTAGCACAAAAAGAAACCATTTACTATGGCTCTGTTCTTATACATCCAATTCTATATATGCTTAATAAGAAACAATATTAAAGTTAATGTAAGCAGTTGATATTGATTTTCCCTATGTACAATTATTTCAAACACCTTTTCTAGTTGACTGCTTCTCATAGTGCATCGGGGACTTACAGAAGGACAGATCTGACAGCACATCACACTGTTTTGCCAGTTTCCCTTTTCAAGACAAGAACCAGGGGATGTGGCATTATTCTGTCAGACCTGAACCTGAGAAAATTAAAAAAAATAAGAAAAATACTCAGTGAGCACAAGACAGCCAGGGTGCCTTTATCTATGACTGTTGTTTCTTTAAATTACTGTCTTTAAAAGCACAGTGGAATTGCTTGATTCACATATTGCCAGTCCTTCGAGCTTGAGTTCATGTCTCAAACTGTAATGGCAGTAGAACAGACACAATTATAATGTGACAAGACTGAAGAAAATTGATTTAAAGCTCAAAAATGTGTTTTTCTCCATATTGTCTTGCTTTGGGGAGCTCATTCAGAATAAAATGGTCTCACTGGAAAATGTGAGCAGGGAAATACAAGGAGACTATAGAAGGGCACATTTTGCATTCTTCAACTGTCTGTTCTACTGAGAAAAAAATAGCCAGAAGGGAATAAGGCATCTGCAGTTGCATTTCATTTTTTTTTTCTGTTTTGCTTTTAGGCTGGTAAATGCATTACTTGTAAAAGGTAAAAAGACTGCTTATAACAACTGCTCTTAAGCTTCACAGATGGATTTAGAATACAGATAGATGCTCCAACTGATCAACTCTTTACAAGACTCATACCCTATCCTTGAAACTTTCTTGTTGCATTCAAGGAGAGAGTCCTCGTGTCTAAGAACTTTATCAAACTGTTCATTCCATTAGAACTGTACTACATTTAAACCCTGCTTCATTTAGTATTCATTAAAGAAATTATTACAAGGAGACAGAAGTTAGCGGAACAAAACTACACAAAATAAGCACTACAAATCATGTAATGTATTCAGTTTTAACTTAATGCAATAACAAAGCAGAATAATTGCTTCTAGAAGGTTAAGCATATAAGAAAAGATATGGAAGAATGGAAAACAAAGTTCTATTTTCCTTATGCACTATCAAAATCACAAATAAGCAGTACAATGCATATAAAAGATTCATTAGGAAACTCATGGTCACTCTATTTATTTCAGTTTCCATGCTGGGTCTATCCACTACTAGACAGAGTCCATTTACAAAGTGGAACCACAGAGGAAAGCTGTACACCAAAAGAAAAATGCAGTGTGATTTCACAGTAAAACAAATATAATAAAAAGAGATAACAGTAATGCATTAGAAAAGTCGTGATGCTATTTACATGTATACTATTCCACATTAATAATGCAGGACTATACAAAATCAAACAGATTACATTTACGTATGCATGATACATGAGTGTATCAGATCCAACAGATTACAATGGTATATGGTTCACAATCACTTATAATCACATTCTACAGTAAAGCAAGTAATGAATCATTTAAATTAATACATTTTAGCAATAAATAATATAAATAAAACTGAAGTATAGTTGCAGCCTACAGATAAACTTACAAAAACCTATACTGGGGAGAGAACTGTAGTCGGGGGGATATGAGGAAGAGAAAAAGAAATAGCAAGCAGGAAAACATAATGGAACTTTTAAGAACAGACATGATTTAACTGTAAAAAGCAATACTAGCAAAGGGTAGTGAAGTAATCAAAATTAGAATGTGCTTAATACTTGCCCTAGTTTCTTAAAGCAGAACAAAATACTGTAAACTACAGTTGATGCAATGAAAATTGTGGTAGTCTGACATCAGGTATAATACTGCTCTAACTACTGTTTACAGAGTTTGATTTAATTAATGTATAGAGAGTCTGACTGTTTCATTTTGTTTGCAGCGTACAGCTTAGTGACTCCAACACAGACTCTGTTAACAATACCATGAAGACTCCAGAGTAATACTGAAGCAGTGAGAAAACTTAGCAGTTAAGCCATGTAGTCTCATTCTACCATATACGGTATCCGAGTGCCTTACATAAGATAAAATATTCAGCTACATAACAGAATTGACAAAAATAAACAGCGTTTATAAGGCATAAATGGAGGAAATGCAGAACAGGGAAGTACAGAGAAAGGATACAGACAATACAACATATAATATGAGTACAGAGAGCTCTGATGAATATAATCCATGAAATCACATAGTCACAAATTAACCAATACGGAGTTCTTAAATTTTACTGTAACTAAACCATGACGTAACATAGCTTTGTTATATTCATATTGCTGTTTTTCCTGTGTGAGTTTTTTGATTTTTCTGTACTTGCGTTTGGCGAATACTCAATTTTCAGTCTGTTCATTACTATTTGTATATAAAACATAGGAGTGTATTCTCTGTGCATGGATATTTTGGAATGTATCTGTTGCCTTAGGTTTTACACTCCAAATATTGTAGGTGGTGAAGCTCTCATTCATTGGGAGGTTTCTTCATTACTTAAGAGCATTGCACTTCTCATAAAATACCAGCAACCATGTCCCAACAATACTCTTCTAGTATGAGCCTTTTTCACTTTCCCTGAGTCTCTTTTTGCTTCTTCCTACTCCCTATTAATGGACTACAGATTACCACATGTTAAAAAATGGATTTGGGATGAAACAACAGTAAAAATCTCATTGCATCTAACACAGCAGAATGGAAAACATCTACAAACATAAAACAAAATCACTTCATCACCAAAACTGAAAATAAAAATGTTTTCGTACATGGTGTATTCCTCTGGTTCCCCACATGGAGGGATTTGTCTTTCACACCCACTCGGTGTTCACACAGTTCTGGAGAAAGAGCAAACCTCATAAAGTGAGTAAAGCATTCTTGTATCTGCTTGGCAGCATCTGCTCCCTGTAAATTTAATCTCGAAATACAGCTGTAGTTTAACAAAATGATCACTTAGGTAAACATAAAAATAAAAATGTAAAAATCTGCCCACATACAACACTTAACAGTCAAACACATTCCACCTAAAACTTAAATAAAAACACCAAAGTCAGAGTACAAGAAATACTTACAACCATAACTGTTGTAGCATGTTCACTCAAAATGTTAGTGTGGTATTACTGGATACAACGTTAGAGAAGCTGATAAAATGGCATGCTTTCCCCTTTACCCCTTATTGCAGTAAATATTGGGGGTACATTTCAGAAAACATAACAAAACCTTAATTGGATTTTCTATATAAATTATCTTTCTTCTCCTAAGGGGAAATACTGAACCTAGTCCTTCACCCCATTTGGGACACCAACCTCTTAACTAACACCCGCATCAGTGCTCTATCATGCTTCCTGCTTAATGCTGTCAGTGTGAACAAATTAGACATTATTAATGCATTCCTATCCTCTCACTCTCCAGGCATCATTACCATCACAGAATCCTGGATTAAAAAAGGTAACCCCTGTATTGTTCACCTTTTTCCATTCTGCAAATACACATTTGATGCAGGACTTTGTGTGAGAAACAGGGGTGACACCTTACTTTTGTTTAAATCACATTAGGTTTAATAAAAATCTCTAACTTTACATCAGATTTTTGACCCCCCAGCTTTTACTAATCAAGATACAATCAACTGCAAATGAGCCAATGCAACTTGCTGCAGCATACATCCTACCTCCTCTCTCTAAATTTATACTACTTACTCGTAATACTGTCAGCTGCTTCCCCGTACAAATGCTTGTCATACTAGGAACATTTATGCTACACTTTCGAAGGCCACATTCAAATGACATTTCTGAGCATGTTGATAATCTTGGTCTCATACAACTTGTACATGAACTCACATGCACAAACCAAAAACCAGGATGGTATTATCTATTTGACTTTGTAATTATTAATAACCCCAACAAAGTCTCCTCCGTTAACATTCATCCAATGTCATAGTATCTTGAACATTAACATTTCAGAGTCCACCAGCACTGATTTCATCATTATCTAAAACCACTCAAAAACATTAACAAACTTGAAACACACCTGTCCACTTAAGAATCTTCCATTCTTAACTCTCAAGACCTTAACTGGACTTTAGAAGCCCTCACCTCTACTCTATTAAATGTCCAATACAAATGCTTTCCAAAAATTGCGTTTTTCTATGGAACTAAAAGTCTTCCTTAACCTCAGAGAAGAAGGATGGCATAACTGTAAAGTAAACCCTAATCCAAACACCTGGCAGAAGTTCAATGCACTGTGTACTGTCTCAAAACAGGTAATATGTAGGCATAAAAAATGTCACCTTATAAAAAACTTCAACTGAAGTCTAAACAGCAATCTCTATTGCATAAGCCCAGACACTTTTGGATGGAAGTCATCTGACAACAGGATGTAAAAAACAATTCCCTTGAGAATCCACTCGACACAGAACAGACTAATTTACTCCCCACCAATCATCTTAAAGACGTCAGTAGATTACCACTAATTTTACTAGATTACTCGGAAACTACATTTACTCCTCCTTCTTCTCCTCATTATAGTTCACAGGTTCATAGGTGTGTACTAGGTAATGGCCCTGGGGCCTTTACATGCCCAGCCATAGGATTACCCTGGCATCGTGCCACCTGACCTTAGTTCCCAGTGCCTCTGTCGAGTAGAGCCACTGGAGTGACCCTGGGGTGAATTTTCTATTTCCCATCCACTCATCAAGATTTCTCTTGAAAAGGGCCAGTGAGGTGCTCTGCTTGACATGTATGGGAAGTCTATTCCATAGCATCGGCAGTCTCTGGGTTACGAACCTGTCCCTCCAGCATGTTCTGTTGATTGTGGTAATGAGGTTGAGGTCTCTGGAGCCTGTGGTGAGGAGGGATTGGGATTTCTTTAGATGTAGCATTTCTAACAGAGCTGGGTCAGACATGGCTTTGTAAGTCAACCAGAGATCTCCTTTAAGTAGGCGATATGAGACAGAGAATAGTTGGAGTGTTTTTAGTCTGTCCATATAGGACAAGTGTTTAAGGCCTAGGATCCTCTTTGTGAGGTACTTTTGTGGCCTCTCCAGTTTTTGCAGGTGTTTAGTGAGGTACATGCCAAAAGGGGCATTGTATTCACTGAATGGCCTAATGAGGGAAGAGTAGAGGGAGACAATGGCCTCTTTCTTCCTGAATGCAAAACCCTTGGTAATGAGATGTGCCACATAGAAGGACTTTCTGACCACAGTGGCAATGTGGTGATCAAAAGAGAGGTTGCTGTCAACCTGTGTTCCCAGATCTCTTATAATGCCTTCTGTGTTCACTGGACTACCATTGATATGGTAATTCATGGGAACTGGGTTTTTCCCAAAGGGGGTGATGACACATTTTTTGGAAAGCCACGGCTCTGACACCAATCATTGGTTTCAATGAAGCCATTCTGCAGGATGTTAACATCACTTGAGGAATTAATAGCTCCCAACTTGCAGTCACCTGTGAACTTTGTCCCTTCGTGTTGTCCTGGACTTCAGACAAGTAGATACCAAACAGGAGAGGATCCAGGAGCAAACCCTGTGGGACTCCACTCATGACAAATCAGCAGTCTGACTTGGAGTCAGCTACTTTCACACTGTGGGTTCTATCTTTGAGCCAGTTTGCAACACGCCTAGTGATACAGGGATTGATGCCTAGCTTAGTGTTTTTTTCTGATTCCTGAGTGGGGAATGGTATCAAAGGCCTTGGCCAGATCAAGGTAGACTATATGAACCACCTTGCCTTCATCCACAGCTCTAATGACTGCCTCAAAGAAGTTGACCAAGTTGAGCAGGGATAATCTACCTTTCACAAAACCAAACTGTGTAAGATCCAGAATTTGGAGATTCCCTATATCCTTGTTTATTAGGTCCATGATGATGCATTCCATAGCTTTGCATATCAGACTCATCAGTCTAATGGGGCAATAGTTCCCAGGGTCTGTAGTCACTCCTCCTTTGTGGAGAGGGATGACTGTAGCAGTGTGCCATTTGGTAGGGACAAAGCCTGAGGTGAGGTTGTGATTGAACAGGGCACACAGGTGAGGTGCCAGTTCACTCTGTAGTTCATGTAGAACACAGGGATATTGACAGGCCCCATAGAAGCTGTATTCTTGCCCTTGGAGAGGGCTGTTTTAACCTGTGCAGCAGTAATACTGGGTTCCTGGCAATCTACTGGTATTGTGATTGGTCCTTTGGGGGGGTAAAGTTGGCACTGAATCTTACGGCCAGTATATTGGCAATATAGGAGGTACCCTTGTGCAGTAGCTCAGAGCAAATCTGAGTATTGCCGTGGAGAGTCTTTACATAACTATGGAAGGCATTGTGGCTGTCTTTACTATCTGCTGCAATTTTGTTTTCATAGCTAGCTTTAGAGGATTTGATGAGGGATCTCAACTTTTTGTTGAGGCTGATAAGGGAGTTTATCCAGTCTTGGGACTTCACCTTATTCCGCATCAGTTTCCTCCTTCTGTTGTAGAGTTTGTTTATGGCAGGGGACAACCAGATTGGCTTCCTTTTTTTTGGAGGAGAACGTCTTGTTTTGTTTGGTATGGCGAGATACATGCATTTGTGTAAGTGTTCGTACAGTCCTTTGGTGTATGATTCGGCGGTCATGCAACTATTTTCCATTTGCATGGATGCCGTGAAGTTAGCCACCTCTCTCTTATTCCAAATGAATACATTCCAAAGGCATAGCATTTCTCATCTACTAAATTCCTACAGTCATCTAACAGTGTCAGACAAAATTCGCCCTTGATCCCTAAATCATACCTATAATCTCCATTTTACAAAATAAATGCCTAAAATTTGGAAAACAGCTTAAATTAAATATCTATTTGAACAACTCAATTCAGACAATGCTTTTCTTGTTCAAACAATTTTAGCATTACCCAAACTAGGAAAGATACTTGAAAAGCTACAAATAATATAACACAGCTAACACAGTACTATATAAAATGATCTGTTATATATATATATATATATATATATATATATATATATATATATATATATATTTTATTGTTTTTACTTTTGTCATTTTATACAGTGCTGTATTAGCTGGTTCTTTATTTTATTTGTTGCTTCTGAATTTGTTATTGAACAAGCTTTTACCTGCTCAGTTTGATTCTGTTTCCTGAATACTTGAAAAGCTAATTAATATCCTTCTCTTGAAGTGCACTGAAGAATACAATTTTCTCTCCTTCAAAAAAAACATGTTTTTTGAACTGAATGGAGCTCCTTCACTTCTTTCAGGTCAAACTAATTAAGTTAACTAATATGCATAAAGGGTATCTCACTTGGAGAATATTCATAGACCTAACTAAGGACTTTCACTGGTTAAGATTAGATTTTCCTTCTCCTCAGAATCCTCCTTACTTAAATGTATTTGTCAAGGTTCCATTATGCATATCTTTTTCTTTTCTGTGTTCACAAATAAACTTCCCGGGTCTATATTATATCATCGGACGCTTAAAAAAGCAAATGATGAATAATCGACCCCATGTAAATGAAAGCTTACAATCTCAAAGCTCACTGGGAAAAAAATCGCTGTTCCAAAAAAAAAAAAAAAAAAATTGAAAGAATACATAAAGTGGGGGGCTTTGTCCCCTCATACCTCCCCTACTTAAATAACCAACTCCGAGATCGCACTACAGTGCCGAAAATGGCAAAGTAACTGAAGCAGCCAAGCAAATTCTTTCCCTGGGAAAGAATTCACTTAAAAGCCGCTTTGCTAGTTTGCCTTTTCGTTGTTTTAATTTTGACTAAGATGCATTCGATAGAATGCGTCTTCGGTCATCTAATAGGAACCTAACTTTCCAATCATCTTGGCAACCTACCACTTATGTTATACATGGATGATATGGTTCTGTGCAGATCAGGCTATTACCTTTCCTTTTTACAATTCTAGATACAAGATGATCTCCACACACTTTATCACTTGCATTATCGACAATAACCTACTCTTAACTGTCTCCTTAATTAAGGCCATGCTCATCAGAACTACACAGTAACTTTCCAAGTCCCCACCTTTTGGCAAATAGAATGATTCAACAATGAGACCATTGAAACATCTTCCTCTCTCAAATATCTATGCACCTGTCTGAATTTTCAAGTACATATCTCAAGAAACATGAAAAGATTAACTACTTGGTTTTACTGGCCAGAAAAATCTCTAATGTTCTCTCCTCAGCACCAAGAGCAATAATTAGAAAAGGAGTTGGCATCCGTCCCGGATAAAAACAGGAAGGCATTATAAAACTTCGGCAGCAAAATACACTCATTCGTAATACTGTTTCCACAACTCAGAGATCAGTAACTAACAATCAAGAAGTGAAAATATTGAAAATGTAATTTGAAACTACTTTAGTCTAAAAGACACTTAATCTAATCACATTTGATTGAAACGTGTAGTACATTATACAAAAGTATTGCTGGTGCAGTTTAAGTTATTAGAATAGTAGGAATTCTAAGGCAAATTTGTCCGGCACACCATTTGTACCTTGCTAGTGCCCATCCACTAATTTGTGCTTGCATGTCAGCAGTGATTCACTGTGTCTTATGTTTTCTCTTTTCTGGTTGTGTGACTGTGAAACTCCCCTCTAGCACCTCCTAGCAAAAAAAAAAAAAAAAAACTTTTTTGAGGAGTACTTGCTGTATATGAAATTTTATATGAAATGTGATTTGATTAAATGTGTTTTAGATTTCAGTTTTATGTTTTGTGATTAGATGAAAAATTACTCAGATGTAACACAAAACAGGAGTTTTCTAATTTCCTCAGTTATGCAGACCATTCTGTGATGAAAAGGATTTATCAGCCCAACACTAATCAAGTGGACTCCATTTTTCTGCAATATGCCAGTACTCTGCACTGTTTCAGAGGTTTCTTTTCTGAGAAGAATGACATAACCGCTACCATTACTGATGTAATCAGGTTTGAAAACACTGCTGAATGCATTAGTTTCATAATTATGCCACCTATTTGTTGGCCCTGCTTGCTACGAGAGGCTCTGACTTGCTGACTACCAACTAATAAAGTTTACCTATATCCCCTGGGAAGAACTGACATTTGAAGTGAGTGGGGTTTATTTTTTTGCTGTCTACAGGTGTGCATTTGTACAGTATGAATGTGCAAAATAGACATAAATAACAAACCTCTAATTTCCCTTATTGCAGCAAGGAGTTGCTATGTTAGAGGAGTTGCTATGCTAGAATTTTAAATTACTTGGCTGTATGTTGCAATATGCGTGCTTACCAAATGCTAATAAAACATCTCTAATGTCTTATGCTGCTGGCATTGCTTGCTGTTTTACTGCTTGGTAGTAAATAAGCAGAAGATTAGTGCTTAAGATTCGGGTATTGCATTTTCTTGTAAATGATGCCCTGTACTAGATGGAATAGTTTTGGTGCAAATTTTTTTCTGCCTGAATATTGTTTTCCATATGCCTGCATTTGGATTGAACTGTTAAATGAACCTGTTATGTGCGAAATTTGATATCTAGAAATATTTTTTTGTACTCCCCTCTCCCCTCACTGTTAAAGTCAATTAAGCTAATGGATATAAATTGTTTTGTGTATACCTGGCTATTGAAGAGCTGCTAGCTGTGTGAGTGTTGCGGTCTGTGCCTGATTTCAGATTGCAGTGGCTTATTTCTAACCTAAAGACATCTTCCTTTCTTACATTTTCTAGGGATCTTTAAGCTCTGGCCTGTTCTTTACATACAAACAGACACATTTTAGTAATTTATCTAGAGAAATAGTACTTTATCTACCCATTTCAACCATTAAATGATATTAATTATTTTCATCTATCTCTCTGTCTCTCTCTCTCAGTGTAGTGAGCATGTAGTATGTCTGACAATTGCTGCTGCAAAAGTTAAAATAATCTCGGCAGTTAAATGGTCCATCCTAAAAAGACCCCCCTTAAATGATGCTAGTATAACACTTCAATGCAGCATTTCTAAATATTATTAACACCTTAGCCCCACAGTATACAAAAAGAATTAAAAACAGCCATATCCCATGGATCACCAACCAATGTGAACTCCTTATGAAAGACAGAAACAAAGCGTGGATTAACTGGCAAAAGAATAAATATGACAAAAATTCACTATCAAACCATGTCAAAAAACAAGTTAATAGAGATAAAAATTCTTATTATACACAGCTACAAGATGGCCATAAAAACAACCCTAAAATTCTGGTCCTGAACATCCTCTCTCATCAGCCCTGATACAAAAAAGGATCCCAGCCCATACTCAGACATCCCCCTTCTTCAAACAGCTACCTAGTTCAGTACAGACTTCATAGAATGCATAGCCAACTTAACCTCAAACTCACCTTAAACACCCCCCCTTCCACACAGCCAGCTTCCTTTATCTTAGACCCTAGCACATTTCCTTCATAAAACTCACCTATCTGCAACCTCTCCAATATACATGTAGCAACTGTACCCACTTTACCTTTCAACCAGTTTCTGTAATGCTCATAAAAAAGCTTTTATGTTAACTAAAAACTTCTTCCTCCTCAGCAGACAACCTTCTCCCAGAATATCTAAATCTAGCTGAAGATGCAATAACATACCCAATCAGCATTCTTATTAATAGATCAATCACATAGTCCTGTGTCCCTAACTTGTGGAAAATGACACATATTATCCCCTTACATAAAGGAGGTAATTCCACTGACATTACAAATTACTGTCCAATAGCCATCCTGTCTCCCCTCTCTAAAATCCATGAAAGATGTATACATCAACAGTTTCTCCTCTATCTCTTACAAACTAAGCTAATCACCAATATGCAACATGGATTTCGGTCAGACCATAGCACCTCCACTGCATTACTATCATATATAGACACAGTCCATAACGTTTGCAACTCTAATAAACTTGTATCTGCAGTATTTCTAGATCTATCAAAAGCCTTTGCCATGGTCTCTCTGTCTCTCACAGTAAATGCCTCAATCAACTTTCCACCCCAGATCTATCATCTCCATCTGTTCAATAGTTCTATAGCTTTCTGGTCAAGAGGCAATAAACTGTAAAATGGCAAGGGTCCATTTCTGCATACCTTCCCACTTCCACAGTAGTCCCACAAGGATCCATCCTTGGTTGTCTACTATTCAATATTTTTATCAATAAGCTACATTTAAATTCTTGTGAAGACACCTTGACAGAATATGCAGATGACTCTACCATCTTCTGCTCTTCAAGCAACTTTAATTACTGCCAAGAAATCACTCAACAAACTGTCATCTCCATTGAATCCTGGCTTACAAGAGCACAACTCCTACTCAAGCCCCCCAAAAACAAACTTCTCCTCTTTACCCCCCAAATTCATACCCCTAACAAAGCATCTTTCAAAATCTTTTCAGCAAATGGCACTGAAATTGAATTAGTCCTCCATATCAAACTATTAGGAATCATAATAGATGATAATCTTACATTTGACCTCCACATCCGAAACACTATCAAGAAAACTCATCAAAAATTAGGTATGTTATACAAAAACAAACATTTGCTGAGCACACCCACAAAAATTACTCTAGCCAAAACCTGCCTTCTGTCTTCCCTATTCTATGGAGCACGAATTCTAACCAGTTTACAATCCTCCTTAAAAAGCAAACTTGAAAGCTACTACAACAAATTTGCCAAGTTTTCTACTAATTAATCCTCCTTTACCCATCCTTGTAAAGCTCTGCATATCTTTAGCTAGCTGGAACTTCCCCTCAACTCTCCAACATTCAGCTTATAACAATACATAAAATCATACACAAACCATCAGCCTGTCCAGCTCTTACCCATTTAATAGCATATATTTTCCAAAACAAACTCTTAGATCAGAAGGCAAACAACTTCTCACCATAAATAAACCGAATAATTCCCTTCAACCAAGCCTATATTCATACTTTAGCTTTAAGTAACATTAAAATTAAAGTGCTTAGTGCAAATAACATTAAAGTGCTGAGTGCAGATTTTAGGCCCTTACATTCAACTTACCTCTGGTGTGGTGTCTTGAGTCAATCAGGGTATTCCCTGTAACCACTCCTACTGCCTTCTCTTTTCCCCCACCCCCCACTTTCCTCAAACAGGTTTAACTGCTACAATTCAGTACAGTCATCATTTTCAAATCTAGGTGCTTAGGATTTCCCTCTCACTTCCCCCCTTGGCTGACCTGGTGTTAAGTTTCTTCACTGTATGGATCTTTTACTGTTTTTTGTGTAACTGAATGACCTGCTGCTAAATTCTGATTCTGCACAGACTATTTATTTTTTTTCAGAGGCTCTATAAGTAGCTAGTGACTTTACTGAATTTCTGTGGTAATATTTGTGTTTAAACTGAACCTGTACCTAGAGAAAGTGTATAATCAGAGCTCCTACTTGTTGCATGTGTTTTTAATGTTTAAATTGCACACACACATTGAAGAAGTGCTTTTATGACCTGAATAACTTGGGCTAGCTATACCTGAAGTGCTTTTACTGGCAATTTTCCATTTGTACAATTGTGAACAATTGGTTTAATTTTTCAGGTATATCTTTAAAATCTGGCAAGTGTTTATTTACTGCATTGCTCTCTTGCTTAGGTTTCTTAGCTATAAATCTTAGTTCATTCTTCAGTGTGCTACTTTACCCCCCCACCCTCAAACCTTTCTGAATGTATTATTATAAAATAACTGCCTGTTGTTGCCTTCATGCTTACCTTAGAATCTCTGATTTTCTCTTTTCCTAGTTGAACTCTACATTTACCTACAAAACAGAGTCTACATGACTGCAATTGGTCACCATAACAAAATCAATTTCTCTCAGCATTTAAGCAGAGTAGGTTTCACACAAAAAAGCATTTGTTAAGCTTTCACTTAGTGCTGTGTAATTAAGCAGGTCACCATTTTGGTCAGCCATAGGGCTCTTTTTTCTACTTGAGTGTTTGCCTCCTTCCCCTGTAACTTAAGTAAACTGACTCTTACATCAAGAGCTATAATACTTGCCTTATAGCTTTAGGACACCTTAGGAAACCTTGTAAACTGCAATAGCCCTGCTATGTTTGCCCTCGCTATGCTCGGGCTCCCCTCCCTGCCCCCAATTTCCTCCCACCCCCAGTACCTCTTTGCTCCCCTCCCTGCCCCCAATTTCCTCCCGCCCCCAGTACCTCTAAATTTAAAGTACTATAGCCACTCCCCCACTTTCTAGATCCTATCTGCTTTCATCTGGGATAATTCCCAAACACATTCTTCTACCTACATTTTAAAGCACCTATTAGCGTTCGTCTGGCATTCTCCCATCCCCCTTCTAGTACCTTTATCTTCTGGTATTGCACCACCAGGTAAAACCGTTCCTTAACTCACTACCTGAATCACAAATAATGATATACTCCTCTTTACTACCCCTCTTGTTCACACCATACCTCCTTACCTTGTATGAAAACCAGTTTCTCATGGGATTTCAGGTCCCGAAAGGCCATACTATCAACCCAGCTGTAAATCCTCCCACCTTCAACCATACTTACAGTACCAGGTCCTATCCAACATCTTGTTCAGGCTATCAACATCACAACCCCAGGCACATTAGCTCTAGATCCAAACACTACCACAAACTAATAAACAAATTCCTGAAGTTCATCACCAAGTATAGACTTAACCTAATACTTGGTGGTGATATTCATCCCAACCCTGGCCTACCCACTTCAGATACACATACCCACTCTACTTGCAATCTAAGCTACAAACCTGCAATTAATAGGCCAACTAACTCTCTCCTAGCCTGTCATCTCAATATTAGAAGCATTAACAACAAGGTACATGAATTGCGTGCACTTCTGGATGCCTACTCCCCTGAGATTCTCTGTTTATCTGAAACCTGGTTAAAACCTAACACTACAGACAATGAAGTGTTACCACCTGGGTACAACATACACAGGCTGGATTGTGCTTCCAGGAAGGGGGGTGGGGTAGCTATACTCTATAAATCTGAGTTGAATGTCACCATAGATGTAATACAACCACCTCAGATTAATAACTCAGAGATTCTTGCCACCAAATTGCAACTTAATAAAAATAAATGCATTAATATCATCTGTATGTACATTCCCCCAGGTAACAATATATCTACACTTGAAGATATCCTGCACTGGCTATCATGTCACTACCCCCAAGAAACCCTACTACTTGGAGACATTAACATAGACTGGGGCACCTGTTCCTCAGAATCCCCAACCACCCATATTAACCTGCATGCATTTACACAAATCATATCCACCCCTACCAGGATAGGTAAACCTAACCAAAAAGAAAGCATACTTGACTGAGTACTCATAAATAGTCACCCTCAACTGTACAACTCTGGTACCCTCCCTGATGGCCTAAGCGATCACCTTCTCACATATGTAATTAAGCACAAAACCATTAATTCCCAACAACCCTTACTCAGAAAGGTTTGAAACAATAAAAACTTTGACCCTGCCAAATTCCAACAAGAACTAAACTCATGTAATTAGTCTATTCTAAAACACCTCCCCTTAGAGGAAGCAGTAGCATACTTTAACAACAAATTCCTTGAGATCCTTGATTTGCATGCATCTGTTCGTTCAAAGATAACAAAGGCAAAAACTGCGCCATGGCTTTCTAAAGAGTCTAAACTGAAAATTACCCTTAGAAACAAAGTATGGGCTTTATATCATTCTTCTAAAGACCCCCAAGATCACATTAAATACAGGCAATCCAGGGACGAAACTAAAAAAAAATCAATTTTACAAGACAAAAAACAATACTACTGTAATTTACAGACAGTAAATCAAAATAACCCTCAGAAGTTTTGGGCAGGTTTAAATAATCTACTACATCCTGGACAAACTTCAACCCCAGTCCCTGCTGCTACTACTGATAAAACCCCTGAAGATGTTTCTGACAGTTTTAACCAATTCTTTACTGAGACAATTCAAGCCCTAGTTAGCCAATTACCTCCTAGCACCCCTGGTCCTGAAAGTACCATCCCTAGAAATCTACTTGCGTTCAGCTTCCAACCAGTCGCCACTTCACTTATCTGTACCTTGATCAAAAAATTAAAACCCACTACACTTTCTGCTGATCAACTCCCTGCCGAGTACCTACAAAAATCAGCTGATGCTATTGCTTACCCCATCAATACTAATCAATCGAACCATAGTAGAAGCTAAAATTCCCACCATCTGGAAAATATCTTATGTAATCCCACTTCACAAAGGAGGCAGCTCTACTGAATTCTCCAATTATAGGCCAATAGCTATACTCTCTCCACTTGCAAAGATTATGGAAAAATGTATTCATAG
The DNA here is from genome assembly GCF_019279795.1 of Protopterus annectens. Taxonomy (NCBI): domain Eukaryota; kingdom Metazoa; phylum Chordata; order Ceratodontiformes; family Protopteridae; genus Protopterus; species Protopterus annectens. Next base: position 1,121,512,936 of record NC_056743.1, read on the forward strand.
ACAACTTATGCACCACCTAATCCAGAATCACCTTATGGCAGACACTCAGCATGGCTTCCGTCCTTATCACAGCATTACTTCTGCCCTCCTAACCTTTACCAACACCATAATCGCAGCAATAATTATATGTCCTCAGCCCTCTTCTTGAATCTTTCCAAGGCATTCGATATGGTTGATCACCAACTTTTAATCCACACCCTGCAAACATTCTGTCTAGATACTAGAGCCCTTCAATGGTTTCAATCCTACCTGAATAGTCGACAGCAGGCTGTCCTCTGGCAGAACAAACTCTCTAATCTTCTACCTAATTCCCTTGGAGTACCACAAGGCTCTATACTAGGGCCCTTGCTGTTCTCCATCTTCATTAACGACCTTTATACTGTCATCCCAAAAGTCAGCTGTATCCAATATGCTGATGACTCTACTCTGATTTGCTCAACCACATCTCCAATAGAGTTATGGTCAGCTACCCAGACCACCTTTAATACAATAGAAAACTGGCTTTCTGAACGTCTACCGCTTTCACCTTTACCATAAATTCAAATGATGGCACAATAATCTCCCCTGACCCCTCTACAAAACTATTAGGTGTCATCATAGATAATAATCTAAAATTCGACCTACATGTTAACCAAACTATCAAAACCATCAATAAAAAACTAGGGTCACTTTACAGAATAAAAGCCTTCTTAACCCCAGCTCCAGCTAAAATTGCCATAGCTCGCTCTCACCTTCTTTCAACCCTTCTATATGCATCCCCTCTACTCTTGAATTTAAACAAGACTGTCTTTAAACTCTCAATTTGCTACAACCACATTGCCAGGTTTGCCACTGCGCTGCCTTTAAGGACACATCATTGCATCAATCTAAATCAGCTTGGGTGGCTTGAACTACCCAGCCTAATCCAGTATAACCAACTAATTATGGCCTATAAAATCCTCTATAATCCGGACAATACTCCTGCACTTAAAAATATTATCACTCCCTATAACAATCCTAGACCGCTTCGATCCTCTAACAAACTACTAATTCAGACTAGCAAAATTAATAACACAGCCGGTGATTCTCTCTTTGCAAACTCTGTAAGTAGATCCTGGAACTCTCTTCCAGCTGATATTACCTTACTTTCCACCTTAGGTCAATTTAAAACTAGACGCAAACAACATTTGGCACTTAACTGGCTATGTCAATGTATCAAGCCTGGCTAACTCTCTCTAGAATGTGTAAAAATCTGTTAACCAGCTTACTGTGTAATTTAATTTAATCCTGACTTATGCTTGAGATTAACTCTAACCTGTGGAACTTGTTTAACTTGCTTACTTATGTAATCTCTGTAAATAGTCTGTTTGTAATATGTAATGCTGGTATTATGTGATGCTGCATCTGCTTACCCTTGGAGCTTTTCTCCCCGGGTCTCCACTGAAAATGGACATGCATCCAGTCGGACTATCCCAGTCAAAAAATGTAAAATAAATACTCCTTAGCACAAAATGGAACTCCTTACTACTAACCACCAGCACTATTTCTAACCTACCCACCATTAAATGCTCCCTAAAGGAATACTTTACAAAGTCTTGGACCTGCTCCTGTGCCAATCCTAGTTGAACGTACTCACTATACTTCACTCACCCCCTTAGACCTAAATCACATTTCACTACCCTCTCTGCCTCCTACTCCACTCATTTCTTTGTTTTTCTCACCACCTTACCTTATCCACTTCATCTCTGCAGACCTTTTCTCTACCTCTTTCCTCCCTTCTCACCTAAGCTACCTGAAGACACCCTACCCTGCACTCTTCTTATAAGCTCCTTCTCTTCATCCTTTTCTATAACCATAATATGAACAGCATCTCTCAAACTAAGACATCATTCCACTTCCCCGCACTCTCTCTAATCATGTAATCTATAATATCTCTGTAGATACATTATTATAATCATCTCAGGTCTCATTTATCACATGCTAATCTATATAACAAATAATATGACTATTAACCTTTTCATCACATTTTCTCAACTCATGTTATTATTTTTCATTGCACTTTGCTATAAAACATATGTTCTCTATCTTTCTTATTACATTTTTCACTCATGTTGTAGTGTAACATTATATTTTGTGACTTAAAATATCTGTACTTGATGTTTTCTAATGTAACATAATGCCTTGCAATTTAAACTATCTATACTTAATTTCTGAAAAATTGTGATTGCGGACCTTTTCTCCCTAGGCCTCTGCTGAAAATGGGCACTTTCTGGACCAGTTGGACTTTCCCGGTAAGTGCATGTCAAACATACGTCTCAACCTCTTAGCTCACAAAAGCTGGACAAAGCCTGACAGAATGGGGGGACAAAGGTCCAAAGATAGGCTAGATTTTAAATATTGCTCTTAAAAACTTAGAAACTTGCTAGAATAACAGGATTTGTCTTAGCATGCATTTTTCTGAAGGATATGAAGTCTGAAACATAAATGTATACCATTATTTAGTGACTAGGTCCTCAGATCATCCCTGTGATTTGCCAGAAAATCACAAATTATATGAGGAATAGACCAAAAATATTAGGCAAAATCCTGGACATTCTGCGAAAATCTGTACAGTTGAGCGGCATGAATTGTCAAATAAATAAATGTCAAATAAATAAAAATACATTTTGGATGCTTGTTTTTTCCAAGACTGCTAACTACTGATTGCCACGGTCAGTCATGACACTGTGGTCTGTCTCTTCAGTTAAATCGCCTTTAGCCAGTTATCTTCTCTGCTTCTTTCTGATGTAAATGAAAGAAAAAACTGGCTAGGCAGAGTAGTACACACACTTTTAATAAAAATATAAAAAACATAGACTGTTAAAACAGGATGAGTGCTTTCATACACAAAGGTACATCATCAGATCCAATACAAAACACCACACCAGATAGAATTTATAGCTTAATGCCTAAGATCACGTGACTTTAAAATTGGCTTAATAGGGAAAACTTCATTTAATCCCTTGCTTTGATTGGCTCTGAACAAATGCATCCACTTTATTTCCACATTCAGTTTTAGTCCTAACATCACCACGTCTTGGGTTAAGTGTGTACAATTCCAATACCATAAATTTAAACTGGTGACTTGACCCTGCTGTTTTAACATGTTTTGACAATGCATTTCTTTCATCACCCTTCGTTATACTACAGACATGTTCTCTTATTCGATCCCTTAGGCTCCAGTTCGTCTTCCCAATATAGAAACTTTTGCAGTCCACACAGGATGCACAATACACAGCATTCTGGCTACTGCAGTCAGCACAGAGTCTAATGTGATAAGCACGTCCCGTATCTGGGTGTACAAACTGGTCATCAGTTTCTATAAACCTGCACACATTGCAATGTTGACAAGGATATGTACCTATTCTGTTACTTGCTACATTACTTCTTCTGTTGGTTATAGGCTTGTAACACATCTTTCCGAGTGAGGGGCAATTCTTAAAACAAAAAGACGGAACATTTCCCAGTAAACATTTGCATTTCTCACTTGAGACAAAAACCCTCCAATGTTTCCTAACAATCCCACAAATGGAACCGGAGTCCTCAGAATACTAAGACTCATACGTATTGGCTGTCTTAACTTCATGGCCAAAGAAATAGACTGTTTGGCCTGTTCATTAAAGTATGGTCTAGTCCGTGTGAGCCTCAGCATGATCGCATCATTCTGTACACTTGCCACTTCTGAACTATCCTACCCTCTGCTCAAGAGGTTGGAGGTGAGGGTCTCAAATGAGTCATACATATCAATATCTTTCGTACTTAACCTGGCAGTCCTAAAGAACTGTCCCTTAAGGACAAACGTGAAAAGCAAAAAGGATAGATCAACCAACAAAAGTCAAAGTATTTAAATGAAAGAAAAGGCTGGCTAGGCAGAGTAGTACAAACACTTTTAATAAAAATATAAAAAACAAAGACTGTTAAAACAGGATGAGCGCTTTCATACACAAAGGTACTTCATCAGATCCAATACAAAACACCACACCAGAGAGAATTTATAGCTTAATGCCTAAGATCATGTGACTTTAAAATTGGCTTAATAGGGATAACGTCTTTCTGCTGTATCAAAAAGTGGCATCAAATGAAACTTCAGCAGGCTTATTCTACAATTTAACTCAAGTAACTACCTCCATGTAGTGCCACTACTAAAATATTAACACCAGATTCTCTTTCCTTTGTATTATCAGATCATTTGTACACATATTTCTAAATCTAAGCAGAGTACAGACAGAGATCAAATGCATTTTCACTTTGGTAGTTTAGAGCAGAGAATTAATCATATGAGCTGCTAATTATATCCACAATGAGTGCAGACTTCTGTGGCCAGACTACTGATTGGTTCTTACTGGACCACTCGTATAAATCCAATTTTACTAAGTCTGCATTGGCTTCCATTTGAGGCCAGTTGTGTCTTTAAGATCTTTACTTGCACCATCCATATGCGTCATGGGTTGGGTCCTGCTTATTTAAATGAATTGTTAAGACCCTATGTCCTGGTGGGGCATTTCAGGTCACTGGAAAAAGTGACTGCTAGTCATTCCACAGATAATACTCTGTATACTGATCACACCTCATAGTTATTCATATTTCAAAATTATTATAAAACCCATGAAACACCCTTATTTGCAGTCTTTGTCTCAGCTCAGTCAAACCTTTCTAGAAACATATCAGACAACTATGTACCATCAGAATATTTTCAAAATTTAACAATACACAAATGGTCTGTAAGGACTTTCTTAACATAATAAAAGATAACATTTCCTCTCCTTCTCTGCCTCTTCACCAAACAGTCCACTGACATAACCCACGGCAGAAGCAACAACCCCCACACTATTTTAAAACATTAATATCCAGATCCATTAAAATATCTTACAAATACTGAATACAAGCATAACTCTAAATTTAATATTTTCTACTCCCAGTTTTTAAAGCTGGACGTAGAAATTCTTTGCACACTACTCTATAACACATTTTCAACCTGTCTGTAATGTCTAAAGAGATTCCATGCACATTTAAACATGCATTTATTATTCTGCTAAAAAAAATCTCTAACCCTTCCTCCCCCATATAACTATTGTCCAGTTGTCAGCATTCTGTTCCTTAGCCAAGCTTTTTGAAAAGATAATTCAAAAGTCTGCAATATCTAGAAACATATTCCACTGTCTCTCTCTCTGAAAAACAACTGTGATTCCATCCTAACTATAGCACCACATATGTTGACTGCTCACTAAACAATATAATTTCTATTTTTTCTGGTTTAGAAAAAAAAGAAAAACTTTTAAAGTGAGGGCTACACTATACTTCGATAAAAGCTAGGAAATGAGGTTTATTGTATGAAGTCCATCTTCATATCAAATAATTTGTCATTTCATGTAACAATCAATGAAAACCTGGCATTCTTATAAAAGGACAACCTCAAAAGTCTCTACTCTTAAGGCACTTCTGTTCTCCTCATTTATTAATGCACTTCCGACTGCGCTACCTAACAAACTTATTACTTTATGCTGATGATATTGTAATCACTGAAGCCCATAAAGGTTCCCAATCCTTACTAAAGATTGCCCAGGATGATTTCAACTTGCTCTGAAAAGGTGTGGCCTTAAATAAATTAACAATAAGTTAAAAAAAAAAAAACTACAATACACAACCATTAATTATCATAGATCTCAGTTGCACCCCTCGTCTAGCTGACAATAAGCAAAGACATCTCGCACTTAACCACAGACCAAACCTTATCCTTTCACAACCACACTGAAGCATAACTGCATAAATTCTTAAACCAGCTAAAAATTCCTATAAAATATCAGGGTTTGGCATAATGGTTAAGGCTTTTACCTCACAGGTAAAAGGTACAAGTTCTGATTCTCAGCTCTGGTTGTTGACAAGGCTTGAAATAGACTGCTGACTGATAGCCTAGTATTTACCTTTAAACCTCTCACATATAAAGGTAGAAAATTACTTTGTTATACCTAGATTAAAATTCTGTTTGCCCATCATTTCTGTTAACTCCCCGCACAAGACAGTGATTATAAAAGCTACAGAAATGGGTTATAACCATTGCTTTCAGTTCTGGACATTCCTATATCTCTATAAACAATGCCAAGGGGCTTCATCTCACCTTAAAAGACTCCTTGCTTATAAACTCTTTTACTGACAAAAACAATGATAATTATGTTCTCTCATTAAGAAAGACATTAAATATTATTTATTCTGACTATTCTTTAATTCCATACAGCTACTCAGACCTACTTTCAAACTCGCCATAAGTGTAAAAGCATTCTTCAAGATAGCTCTGTCCTTCTGGAACTCCCTTCCACCAAAGCAGAAAAACAAACAGCATTTAAGAAAACTGATCAGTGGCATATGACTAAAAAATCTAAATGCTCCTACATTATAGATAAAGGATAAAATAATCCTAATTAAAAGTATAATTCTTCAACTACTTCCTTTTTTACTTATGGTTCATACCTAATATAACGGGTCTATGTCATATCATTGAATGGCCACATTGTCGAATGCATCATCTCATCAACAATGCAGGCCATTGAACTATTCTGACTGAGATCGTGTTACAGTAGGGATCAGGAAATTTGCTATTTTCTCTATTGTAGTGTGATCTTGAAGTTGGTATATATAATTAGCGGGGGGGTGGGGATTTGATGGCCTGTATTGTCAATGGGATGACATTTGACAATGTGGGCATTTGATGATATGAAATAGACCAAATATAACCTGTATATACTTATAGATATTTGTACATATATGAGTGTGCACATACATACACAAACACACACACACACACACACACACACACACACACACACACACACACACACACACACACACACACACACATGTGTATAGAGTGTGTATCTTATGACTATATATTTACTGTAAAATTTCATGCAACTCATTTGAGTTTAACTAACTTTATTGTCACCATCAATTTGTGCTTTGACACTGCTTTTGATTATCAACCATCATTTAATATAAAGTGATCAGATATGAATGTTGATTGTTTACTGCTTCTTTGCCTAGGTCATGGTTGAAAATAGTTCTTAGATCAGCTCACCTACTCAGTTAAACAAACATATTGAAAAAGAAACTAAATGATGAACTCTCATGAGAAGCTGCATGTACTTGCTGTAAAAAACTGGGTAGGTTTTGTACCACATAGAAAATGCAACTTCTATTTCATGTTACTTACACACCTTACCTTCTAATTCTTTAGGGATAAATGTGTTTTTAGCTATAGTTATTGTAAATAATTTTCTTGGGTGGCAAAAGCCAGGGTACCATTTGGCTAGGCTTATACAGGCCCTAGGGCCAATAGCCAAGTACCTACCTGTGAACCTATGAACCTATAAATAAACTGTCTACAATATGTATTATAATTGCTCTTTGCCTGAGTGCCTCCTATTTTCTTAAAGAACTGATTAAGTCTTTATAGCTATGCACTGTATATTTTGTAATGTTTGATGAACAAATCGTGTCTTTTTATCTATGCTCTTCTATTATATACAATGGTACTGTACGAAAAGTTATCACATTTAATGCAAACCATTTTAATGATATAGTCTACCTTAGAACGGCTTAATCTACAGTTACAAAAAAGTGCCCTTTTCTAGATTAACTCAAGTCTGTGTAATATTTACATTTGCACCTTGTCTATACTACCAACCCTGAAGTTTTTCAGCTTACTGGTGTCTCAATATTCTTGGCCAAAGCTGTCTCAATAGGCATGTAAAGAAGGTTGGCTTTCTTTTTCTAGATGAACTCAAGTCCACATAATTTTTACATTGGAGTCCTGTCTATTTTACATCCTCCAGAATTTTTTAGTTTCTCAATATTCTTGGCTAAAACTGTTTCAGTGGGGATATAGAGAAGGCTAGCTTTTCAACACAATTTGCTTTGCTGTATTACACATTCTCAAGCATTAATTCTTTTTTTTGTCTTCTCATCTCTTGTCCTACATAAAGGTCTGTGTCACTCCTCAGCTATCAAGCAATCACACCTCTCCCTTCTAATGTGAATTGTCTCTCACTGTGAGGGCAGTCACTAAGCAAGCTAAAAGAGCAAAGGGTACCTGCACTGAGGTTATGCAAGTTTTTTCAATCTGCATGAATTGTCTTGTATATTATTGTCTTTAAATAACTGCTACAAATAATCTCAAGTCCTCTCAAATAATTATTTTGGCATTTGACCCGTTGTCATTCTGACAGCTATTGGTATGCACATATGACTTGGGACATGGTCAGCTCCAGCCCCTTAAGTCGGGTGCCTTTGTTAAATATAATCTACCTTTGAATTACCCTCACATTAATACTGCATCCCCCCCCACACACACACAATTTCTCTAGGTTCCCTTGTTATACAGCTGTAACATATATTTTTCCTTGCTGCATAGAAAGAATCTACCACCAATCAATATTGAACTTAACTGATAAATGTCAGATAATATTGCCTATAAACTTCCAGTTAATGGTGTCTTTTTCAAATGTAATCTGCCTGTTAGTCATCCTCCCATTAGAATAGTGCATCATTCCTCACCCACACACTCTCTCTAGTTTCTTTTGTTATGTAGCTGTAACATGTATTTTCCTTATTTATTAAGACTGAAAGGAACTTCCTCTAACAATATTAATCTATACATTTTGAGTGTAATACAAATACCACTAATAAAAGCTAAACTAAAGAAAAACTATTTCCTGCAGTCAAGAAGTATTTTCAGACTTTTGTTTTGGCCAGGTGTGCCTGACAGCATTATAGCTTGACCAGCAAAAACTATCCAAGAAGGACTGTTTATTAACAAGCCCCCCAAACAATATAAGCTCCAATGGCACCTTAGCAAACACACTTAATGACCACCTGCTCACATGTGCCACAACAGAATGCCATACTTTTCCCAGGGAACACACAGTGTCCTCTCGCAACATGAACAAATTTGTCTCGGAACTGTTTTAACACTTTGTGATGGTCCCTACTGTAGGCCAGTAATCAAGGAGCTTCAATCCTCACAAATGACCCCAGTGAGGGATGGCCACTAGGAACAAAAATGGAAACATGCAGTATATTCAGATGCAGTTCTCTGCATGAAGCACAATTTCTCTTAAGAGCACACAGGGAGCACACTCCAGAACTGGGGCTGGACTGACTCTCTCTCTTTTCTCTCTCTCCAGGCCCAAAACAAGACTCCACACTGACCACTTTGGAGCTCTGTGTCCCTGTTCTGAGTAGCTGACACACACACTTGGATATTTGATTTTCACACACACAGACACACACATATATCTGGGAAAGGCTGGCACAGATTTACCAGTTGTGTCCTCTCTGCCCATTCTATAAGGTAATTACACTGACACCAGTCAGTTACTCTAAGGCTAGAACAAGGGTACCCAATTATACCAAGTAAAATTAATACTAATAATAATGGTAGAGTTTGACCAATGCAGTAAGGCTTTTAGGAGCAGCCACAGTGTTGTTAAAATAAGTACAAATACTCTTAAGATGTTAAAAGTATTCTCTGAAAGACCAGCCACAATAAAAGGTATGGAAATATTTAATAATAAATAATAAAATAGAAAACATGAGAATACTGAATAACTAGTTACAATAAACAGCAGAGTTTCAATCACAGGAGATATAAAAAATAACATAGTTGGATAGATTCACACAGATGCAGAAAAACAATACTTAACTAATCTCACTATATTTTCCTGACTGAACAAAGAATTACCATTCCATAGTTAAGTTACTACAGCAAGGCAAAATGATGAGTGTTGAGTTAATTACTACAGCAAGACAACATGAAGTGTGAGGTTGTGTGAGATATCTGTGAGAGCTTTACTGTCAGGTTTCAAAAAATACAGTGCTTCTGCAAGAGTTCCATCATATCTCTCACTAATATGTAAAAAATCATTTCAGTGATGGTTATAGAATGACATCACATCTGGTCACCTGACGATGGTACAATCAACAGAACCACAACTTGCTGGGTAAAGTGCTCCTCAGAAAAAACTATATACTCAGCAACAAAACACAAAAGGAGCTCACCAACGCTGATAACAAAAACTCCAGTTTTCACTTCAAGAGTTTAATATTCAAAACAAATGCTGGATCCAAAAGTAAGCGCTTTCACGTTCAAAAACGTTTCATCAGACTTCAATAGCAGCACATCATACTACACACCTTATATAGCAATGAACCAACTCATATCTTGTTAGTTAATCATCATAATTATGCAATTAAAATTTAAAGCTGCATATACACTGCTTTCAACAGATAAAATAAATATGCCTGCTAATTAAATAAAAATAAAAGCAAATACAATTCATTCATCACATCACACTATTAATGAAAAATTCATGCGTAAAAATGCGTGTATGAAATATATATACATATATAAATATAACTATAAATATAAAAATATATAAATATATATGTAAATAAATATATATGCATGTTGTATATCTATATATTCCTCATGAAAAATGCATATACACATAAAAATATATACACACTTATAAAAATACATATAAACGCTAACATCTTTAAATATTATTAATTACTATTAAAAACGAATTCTATCCAATATCAAGCTTTAATGTTTATAAGGTCTTGCTGCTAAGAAAGGCTTGAGTGAGACCTTATCATTTAAACCATTCGCTTTATGTGCTTGTAGCCTCATTATCCATCTACATTCTCTCTCTTCAGTATGGTTCTTAATATCACCTAGTCTGCTACTCTTCTTGGTTAATTCCAAGACCATAAATTTAAAACGTTGTGTCATGCCATTATCCAGGACATGTTGTGCCAGGGCATTATTTGTATTTTCTTTATTAATGGCATATATATGTTCCCTAATGCGTTCTCGTAATGTCCTGTTTGTTTTTCCCACATAGAAAAACTTGCAAATTTGGCATTGGGCTAAATAAACTAAATCTCTGGATCTACAATCTGCGTAAAACTTAAAAGTATACTCTTGTCCAGTTACTGGATGAATGAACCTATCTTCATTATTAATATATGTACACTGATTACAAGATCTACACGCATGAGTCCCTATCCTTTTAGAAAACTTACTATTCACGCTGTTTCTTTCATAACATAATAACCTTTTTAATGACTTCATATTCCTATAAGTTATGTTGGGTCTAACATCTACCAAATCCCTTATTTTCTCATCTATTGTTAAAATTCTCCAATTATTATTAATGACTTCTTTAATTAGTGTATTTCTATTAGTAAAGGGAATTATCAATCTATTTTTATTGTGTGTCTCAGAATCCTTTCTATCTGAAATGTTTTCTGTCTGTCTGTGAAAGAAAGGTTTACCCTTTCCCATTCTATGTTTACTACATAATGCAAGTGTGTCACTAATCTCTCTTTGCTTGTATCCTCTGTCTAGAAAATTCTTCGCTAGTGTCTTCTGTTGTTCCTGATACGTGTCCTCCTGTGTTGTTAGCCTGGACGCTCTATAGACCTGGCCCTTCAATATATTTGAGTACACATGTTGGGGATGCATGCTATCATGATGTAATAAACTGTTTTTCCAACACGGTTTTCTATGCATCACTGTCTCTATGCCATTAAATTCCTTATTTAGTCTAACATCTAAGAATTCTATGGTATCAAACCTCAAAAAATCCGTAGTGCTATTTATATAAGTGACAAAATCATTTAATTCATCCTTAGTACCACTCCAAGCTATAAACACATCGTCCACAAAGCGTCCATAATACTTAATACTATCATGGAATAGAGTATTACCTAACACATAAGTGCTCTCCCAATATGCCAAAACCAAGTTAGCATAGGAGTTAGCACAGGGGGTCCCCATCGCTACCCCTTTCTGCTGTAAAAAGTAAGTGTCTTCATACATCAAAACATTGTTACTCAATACTATGTCCAAAATCAACATCCATTTCATGACTAGATTACTCGGGATGTCTTTTTCTATGAGCATTAACCTTACATAATCCATCCCTATGTGATTGGGTATTGAAGTGAATAAAGAGACCACATCTAAAGTCACTAATATGACATTCTCCACACATGATCTAGACCATTCATATCATCTGCATTAGTATTACATGTCTGATTACCAAATAACAATTTCAAACTAATGTTCCTAGTGAACATCTTAATGTCTATTATAATGTCCGTAACATCAGTGAAACCAGAAGGTATAAAATTAAGTCCCTTGTTCAAAACAGAGACCTCATGTTCCGTTAAACTGTACCTTGAAATGTTGACTACTAAACCCTGTTCATGGGTCGTAGCGCTTTCTTTTGTAATTCGTACATTTCCTCGGTGCTCTTCCTTTTTCTTACCTTGTTCTGTGGTGACCATGCTTTTCGTTCGAACTGCTTGATCGGCAAAGGAAAAGAATGAAATCCATTCCCCTTGATGAACACTTCTTGATCGGAAGTAACAGTAGATTCAGAAGGAGTTATATCAGGTACCCTTCTTCTAACGACCCTTGTACTTGAATCAACTGTTTCACTCAATTCCTGTGCTTGCAAAGTATTAGCTATGTCCACGCCATTCGAATGCACCATAGCCTCCACTACTACTCTGCCTGCTGACGTCATTACGTTGCCTGTACCAACTCGTGGATTGTCATGGCCAATTACTTGCTGACATTATAATAGACATTAAGATGTTCACTAGGAACATTAGTTTGAAATTGTTATTTGGTAATCAGACATGTAATACTAATGCAGATGATATGAATGGTCTTAGAAAACCTTCGACTTTTACACCGCAATTACACCCTATGTTAGATGCCTTTGAGCGTTCATGTGAGAAAGATTTGATAGATCTATATAAAAGGAATGATATCAAACCGGATTTCTTTAATATGACTTTGAGTGAAAAAGAAGCCATAACAAGTTTGCAAAGAAATAATGATATTATAATACGTCAAGCTGATAAGGGTGGGGCGATTGTGATAATGGACCATGATATGTATAGTAATAAGATTAATGACTTATTATCAGATGAACTAACATATCAACCTCTGAATGGCACCTCATTGAACAGGATTATTAAAGATGTACACAGTCATTTATATGATTTATTGCTAAGCAATGTGATAGATGTTGATATATATAAGTATTTTCTGGTAGAAAAACCGTTGATTCCCATTTTTAGGGGGCTACCAAAGATCCACAAGGACTTACTCAATCCTCCACTGAGACCTATTGTCTCAGGGATTGGATGGCTCATGGAGCCTATGTCTATTTATTTGGATAAACAATTTAAACCAATCATGGAGGGGATTAAATCAATAGTGAAGGATACACATTTTCTCGAAAACCTACCTGAACACAATACATCTAGATCATGTGTGGAGAATGTCATATTAGTGACTTTAGATGTGGTCTCTTTATTCACTTCAATACCCAATCACATAGGGATGGATTATGTAAGGTTAATGCTCATAGAAAAAGACATCCCGAGTAATCTAGTCATGAAATGGATGTTGATTTTGGACATAGTATTGAGTAACAATGTTTTGATGTATGAAGACACTTGCTTTTTACAGCAGAAAGGGGTAGCGATGGGGACCCCCTGTGCTAACTCCTATGCTAACTTGGTTTTGGCATATTGGGAGAGCACTTATGTGTTAGGTAATACTCTATTCCATGATAGTATTAAGTATTATGGACGCTTTGTGGACGATGTGTTTATAGCTTGGAGTGGTACTAAGGATGAATTAAATGATTTTGTCACTTATATAAATAGCACTACGGATTTTTTGAGGTTTGAATGTACATACTCGTTTGATACCATAGAATTCTTAGATGTTAGACTAAATAAGGAATTTAATGGCATAGAGACAGTGATGCATAGAAAACCGTGTTGGAAAAACAGTTTATTACATCATGATAGCATGCATCCCCAACATTTGTACTCAAATATATTGAAGGGCCAGGTCTATAGAGCGTCCAGGCTAACAACACAGGAGGACACGTATCAGGAACAACAGAAGACACTAGCGAAGAATTTTCTAGACAGAGGATACAAGCAAAGAGAGATTAGTGACACACTTGCATTATGTAGTAAACATAGAATGGGAAAGGGTAAACCTTTCTTTCACAGACAGACAGAAAACATTTCAGATAGAAAGGATTCTGAGACACACAATAAAAATAGATTGATAATTCCCTTTACTAATAAAATACACTAATTAAAGAAGTCATTAATAATAATTGGAGAATTTTAACAATAGATGAGAAAATAAGGGATTTGATAGATGTTAGACCCAACATAACTTATAGGAATATGAAGTCATTAAAAAGCTTATTATGTTATGAAAGAAACAGCGTGAATAGTAAGTTTTCTAAAAGGATAGGGACTCATGCGTGTAGATCTTGTAATCAGTGTACATATATTAATAATGAAGATAGGTTCATTCATCCAGTAACTGGACGAGAGTATACTTTTAAGTTTTACGCAGATTGTAGATCCAGAGATTTAGTTTATTTAGCCCAATGCCAAATTTGCAAGTTTTTCTATGTGGGAAAAACAAACAGGACATTACGAGAACGCATTAGGGAACATATATATGCCATTAATAAAGAAAATACAAATAATGCCCTGGCACAACATGTCCTGGATAATGGCATGACACACAGTTTTAAATTTATGGTCTTGGAATTAACCAAGAAGAGTAGCAGACTAGGTGATATTAAGAACCATACTGAAGAGATAGAATGTAGATGGATAATGAGGCTACAAGCACATAAAGCGTATGGTTTAAATGATAAAGTCTCACTCAAGCCTTTCTTAGCAGCAAGACCTTATAAACATTAAAGCTTGATATTGGATAGAATTCGTTTTTAATAGTAATTAATAATATTTAAAGATGTTAGCGTTTATATGTATTTTTATAAGTGTGTATATATTTTTATGTGTATATGCATTTTTCATGAGGAATATATAGATATACAACATGCATATATATTTATTTACATATATATTTATATATTTTTATATTTATAGTTATATTTATATATGTATATATATTTCATACACGCATTTTTACGCATGAATTTTTCATTAATAGTGTGATGTGATGAATGAATTGTATTTGCTTTTATTTAATTAGCCGGCATATTTATTTTATCTATTGAAAGCAGTGTATATGCAACTTTAAATTTTAATTGCATAATTATGATGATTAACTAACAAGATATGAGTTGGTTCATTGCTATATAAGGTGTGTAGTATAATGTGCTGCTATTGAAGTCTGATGAAACGTTTTTGAACGTGAAAGCGCTTACTTTTGGATCCAGCATTTGTTTTGAATATTAAACTCTTGAAGTGAAAACTGGAGTTTTTGTTATCAGCGTTGGTGAGCTCCTTTTGTGTTTTGCTGCTGACTCTGGTACAATACATACCCAGAGCTTTGCTAAGATCTGTTAAAGCATCTGAAAGCTATAAAACAATTTCAAAACTTCCACCCTTCCAGAGTAGCAATTAATTTTCCCCTAAGGACAATACAGTAAGATTCCTTGCACTGATTTTCCCAGACATTTTTGTCTGTGACTGCAATCAGACCTGTAAGATAAAATCTTTATGGCCTAAACCAACCCATTTAATTTTCAACCTATTTTTCAAAATTAGCTGCACTAAGATTAATCTCTTCCTTCCCAGAATTCCCTGTTAAAATGTATACGTTTAATCAGTTATAATAATACTCTCTGACATAGCTGTATAGCTCTTTTCTGTCCAGCAGGACCCACTGTTGATGCATTTTTAACACAAGCAACTTTACAAATCCATTTTTTAACACAAACATCTGTACAAATCAGTGTGATAGTCAAATGACATAAAATTCTTTACAAAACTCTAGCTAGCTATGCTGGCATATATTACACATATACTGCCCTACTCTCCTTGACACAGATGGCACTACCTCATATCATCACAAACCTTACTAGTGTCTCACAACTGGAACATCCTAAAAATCTTGCCACTAGATGATGCTGTTGTCTATTTTAATAAGGTATTTATAGCACTACTAAACAGCATTTCCCCCATTAGGCTTACACCTTGCTCCATCACTCACTATTAACACCAGGAAATTAATGAGGAATAGAGATAAGGTCTGAAAGGTATGGCTCAATAATAAATCAGAAAACAGTCCAACAGTATAAATACATATGAAATATAGCCAAATGCCAGATAAAACTTGACAAGAAACTTTTTTACTCCAATTTGTACAATGGATGCTACCATAATTCTAGACAATTCTGGGCCACCATATCTAAAATATTACTCCCTGTCTCAAATAGACAACCAAACCCCAACCACCACTGCTTACCTGAAGGTACGACTAATGCTATCAATGATCACTTTATCTCTGTCTTTGCTAAACTACTTCACAACCAAACTCAAAAACACATTAACCTCCTCAAAATATCTGACCACATCCCACTCAGACTCACCTCCCATTCCATTAATACTCTCTCTTTTTTCTTTCAACCAGTATCTAGCATAACAATCAATCAAGAAATACTTCAAATAAATTAAACCAAGTACATTAACCCCAGATGGAATTCCTGATGATTTCCTAAAACTAGCATGTAGCTCAATTTCCTTTCCAGTACACATTCTCATTTCAGGAATCACACGTCCCAGCCATATGGAAAAATCTCACATCATCCCACTTCAAAAGGAAGGTAGCTCCAATGATATATCAAACTTTTTCCCATTACTATTCTGTCCCCTCTTTCAAAAATCCTTGAAAAATGCAGTCATAATCAATTAATGACTCATTTATAAACAAACAACCTTCTTACCCCATCCAATGTGGTTTTGGACCAGGGCATAGCACTACCAAACCTCTCCAAAACTTCAACAACACTACTAACCTATCAAGAGACAAAGGCCATCTGGTTTCTGCTGTTTTGCTAGATCTGTCCAAGGCCTTCTATACCATTTCCTATAGCTCATTTCTATAACAACTCTCTTCACTTGGCCTATCAAGCACCTCCATCAACTAGTTCTCCAGCTACCTTTCCAATAGACACCAGTCTGTTAAATGGATTAATTCCTTCCAAACCATCAACACTAGTGTTTCCCAAGGTTCCATACTAGAACCACTGCTTTTCAGCATATTTACGAATAACCTGCACTCCACCAAATGTCAAAGCATCCCTCATACAATATAAAGATGACTCTACATTAATCTATTCTGCCAGTAGCCCAATTTCTCTACAACAAATCACCCAAGAGTCATTTTTATCAGTTGAAAGCTGGTTGTTATTCTTCCCAAAAGTCCTTACTCCTTCCACACCTCAAACAATATTTCTCAATAACAGCCTCTGAAAATACTCCTACAGAAATCATCCTACCAAGCTACTAGGCAGGACAGTTAATAACAACCTGAAGTTTGACTTACATGTGCAACAGGTTATAAAAATAACTAAATAAATAAATAAATAAATAAAATCACGAAAAAGTAGGAACATACTATAGAACTACTTAAGTGACACATACAGGATACTCCTGGCCTCTGTACTCCTACTTCCCACTTTATTATATTGCTCCCCAGTACTACTTAACTTTCAAGCTTCCATCTATAATAAACTAAACCAGTGCTACAATAAAACAGCAAGATTTGCTACTAACTCATCAAACAGAACCCGTTACTGCTTAGCCCTAAACAGTTTCATTGGCTTGAATTACCTTAGCAACTCACTTACACTAAACCACTCCTAGTCCACAGATTAATATACAAAGTAAATGGCAAATCCCTACTAGACTTATTTTTTATATATATATATATATATATATATATATATATTATACATCCCTGCTAGGCCGCTTCAACCTGAAAGCAAAATGCTCCTGACTACCTACAAAACATTGCTGTCATCAGGAATTTCTCTCTATTCCAGCTTTGTAGCCCACTCTTGGGGAACTCCATTCCCTTATGCATTAAACATACTAGTGACCTTTTCAATTTCAAAACCAGTCTAAAAATATCTGATACCAAGAACTGGACTTGCAGAACCTAGAAAACAGATGCATGACCACCTGCATCACTATAACTATTCCTTTCTCACTCCGAATTCACTAACATCCCCATATCTTAGCAGGTAGTAATGGCCCAACATAAAACAACTGTCACTTTTATGATACCACAGTACTAATGTATGCCCTTCTACCTCTTCAGCTGACACTTACTATTTATTTCATCTCTAGTGCCCTTCTGTAACATTCTCATCTCCGTAATAATCAAGTCTCTCTCCATGTCCTTAATTTGCCCTCCTACACATTACTCCTCATCTCATTATATTCCTCTGTCTACTTTGTCAGCAAAAGACTGTGTGTTTTATTACCTCTATATATTATTACAAATGCAGTCATTACTTTGAATACCTATATATTAGTTTACTTTACATAGGTTATCCACTTCTGCAAACTGTCTTGCCACTTGCAGTACATATTGTATACTGGATCACATTTTTACCGTAGCAATCGATATTCTGTAAATGTATTTCCATCTGTTGTGTTTTTTCTGTTATGGGAATTTTCTTGCTTTGTTTATAATTACTTAACTACTGTAAAACTTTTTGTCTGTTTTGTGGAGCTTTTCTCACCAACTTTTTGCAAAATATTTAATCTGTCATAGGACTTTTCTCCTCTTCTATATAACTACTTATAGTCTAGTCTTTAATGTTTTGAATCTGTTGTGGAGCTTTTCTCTTTGGCCCTCTACTAAAAACGGGACACTGGTTCAGTTGGACTTTCCCAGTTACCAAAGAACAAATAAATAAAATAAAATGCCCCTTGGGTTATTGGCCTAGTATTCTATTATGAAACTATGATACTACGAAGAGAAACTGTCAAAACTGAAGATTGTTTCAATTGCCTGAGAGTAATGGCAGGGGTAGAATTTAATTCCTATCTAATATGCAATCATTATTTTCATCTGATTTAGTAATCTCAGAGTAAAATAATTGCCCTCATGTAATCTGGTTCATAGGTTCATAGGTTCATACTAGGCTATCTGCCCGAGGGCATTTACAAGCCTAGCCCATAGTTTTGTGGCTTACGCCACCCCTTTAGTATGGGGAACTATACCCATTATTTTGCTGTGCCTCTGTCGAGCAGTGACACTGAGGTAATCCCTGGGGTATATCTGCGATCTCCCATCCATTGGTCAAGATTTCTCTTGAACAAGGCCAGCGAGGTGCTCTGCCTCACATATACCTGGATTTTATTCCACAGCATAGGATGTCTTTGGGTGTTGTATCTATCCCTCCAGCACGCCCTATTAATAGCCGTGTCGAGGTTTAAGTCTCCGCCCTTGTGGCTCTGACGGATCTAGATTTTTTGAGGTGAAGCATATTCATCAAATCTGGGTTTGACATGGCCTTGTATGTTAGGCAAAGGTCACCTCTGAGCAAGCGGTGGCGACTGAATAGAGCTGGAGTTCTTTCAGTCGGGCAGCATAGGACAGATGTTTGAGACCCTTTATCCTTTTGGTGAGGAACTTTTGTGGCCTCTCCAGCTGCTGCAAGTGTCGGGTCAGATACATTCCGAATGGGGCATTGTACTCAATCATTGGTCTGATGAGTGATGAGTATAGGGAGACTATGACCTCCCTTGATCTAGATGAGAATCCCTTCATGATAAGGTGGGCAATGTAGAAGGTCTTCCTAACTACTTTAGCTACATGGGTGTCGAATGACAGACTACTATCAACCTGGGTCCCCAGGTCCCTGATAACTTCTTCTGTGCTCAGTGGATTGCCACCTATTTGGTAGCTAGGGGTAACCTTGTTTTTCCCGAAGGGTATGACTATGCATTTTTTGGCATTTAACTTTAGGCCATGGCTCTGGTACCAGTTATCCATTTCTGAGAGACCCTTCTGAAGGATATCTGTGTCAGATGTGTTTTCTACTATGGCGCCCAGTTTGCAGTCATCTGCAAACTTTGTCAGCCATAACCCTCCTGTGTTTGCTTGTACTTCGGAAAAGTAGATGCCAAACAAGAGTGGGCCCAGGACTGAGCCCTGTGGTACACCACTTGTGACAGGCTTTGAGTCTGACATGGCGCCAGCAACTCTGACCCTGTGGGTTCTGTCACTCAGCCAGTTTGCAACCCATCTTGTGATGTATGGGTTAACATTTAAGCTGATGAGTTTTTCAATGATACCCGAGTGGGGTATTGTATCGAAGGCCTTCGCCAGATCGAGGTAGGCTGTATGGACTGCCTTTCCTCATCAATGGCTTTGGTGACTGTTTCGAAAGTCAACCAAGTTTAGAAGGCATGATCTGCCTTTGACAAAGCCAAACTGGGATGGATCCAAAGTCTGCAAATTCCTATGTCTTTATTTATGAGGTCCATTATGATCCTCTCCATGGCTTTGCAGATAAGGCTTGTCAAGCTAATGGGCCGGTAATTTCCAGGGTCAGTGGAGGCACCGCCTTTGTGAAGTGGGACCACAGTTGCAGTGCGCCACTCCCTGGGTACGTATCCAGAGGTAAGACTATGATTAAACAGCTGTCCTAGCTGTGGGTTTAATTCCTCATTGAGTTCATGGAGCACACAGCCGGGGACACCATCAGGTCCCATGGATGCTGTGTTTTTTGCTTTGGAGAGAGCAGTTCTCACTTGGGCGTTGGAGATGTTTGTTGGGGCTGCAATCGCTTGGTATAGATATCTCTCCTTTTGGGAGGGGAGAAGTTTGCACTGAACCTGTCAGCCAGTATGTTGGCAATGTCTGTAGGATCAGTAATCTTCACATCATTTTGAACTAGTTCTGAGCATATCTGGGAGTTTCCTCCCAGGTTTCTAACATAGCTAAAGAAGGCCTTATGATTGTCTTTTGAGTCTTTAGCTATTTTTCTCTCAAAATTTGCTTTGGATGATTTTATGAGAGCTCTTAGTTTTTTACTTATAGTGATCAAGGGTGGCTTACCTTTTAAGGATTTTGCTCTATCTTGTAGTAGCTTCCTCCTTTTGTTGTAGAGTTTGTTTATGGCTGGGGTCCACCAGACTGGACGCTTGCCTTTGGTACAAAGAGTCTTTGTTTTGTTTGGGATTGCCTTATCCATGCAGTCCTGCAGGTGCTGGTAGAAGGCATTTGTAAGTGATTCAGCGGCTTGAGTACTGTTTTCCGCTCGCTGTGGCGCCTTAAAGGAGACCACACTAGTCTTTAGAAGTGTGAAGTCGGCTTCGAGAAGTTCTTTACTGTGGTCTTTTTATTTCAGGTGGGGTGGGATGAGGACCTCCAGCGAGATTAGTTTGTGATCTGATCTCACCAGTGAGGGGTATACTTCTGGTGTTGAACATTGTGCTCCCATGTTCGTGATGATGAGATCAAGTATGTTTTCTCCTCTTGTGGGGATGGTGACTAGTTGTTCCATGGCATTTGAGTTTATGAATTCCAGGAACTTTTGGGCTAGGGTGTTTGGGCTTGAGTAGTGTTCCCAGTCTATATTAGGGTAATTGAAGTCACCTAGTATGATGGTGTTTGGTGATACATTTATCCCCTCTAGTGTTTTCAGGAAGGCCATGTGAGGTTCCTGAGTTTGTGAGGGTGGCCTGTAACATGCTACAATTTGCAGAGCAGTCTTGCCTATGGTTAATTGCACCTGGATGGTCTCCGATGCATCGTGCGTTGCCACCAGTCTTGAGGTGTGGGTGTCCTTGATGAATATGGATACCCCCCCTCCTTTCTTGGTATTGTCCGGATTTTGGGGCCGGAACGCATGATAAGAGGTAAAACCTGATCGTGCTGGGGTGCTCTCAGGAGCCTTGAACCACGTTTCTGTCACTGCACAGACATCGATCTTCTCCATACTGAGAAGGGCCTCGAGTGCGTGCATTTTGAGATTTAGACTTCTGGCATTGAGCAGCATTACCCTTAGTTTTTTCCTTTTTTGTTCTAGGGTGGTAGGTTTAGAATTTGAGCCTTGCCTAAAAAGGCACTATGGGGTGGCAGGAGCCTTTGCCAATATCCGGAATCCCAGGGTGACAGGTGCAAGCCGCCCTTGAAGCAGCGTGGCTTGTCCAGCATGTCATCCCAGGCAGACAGACATTGGATCCCCTTTGAATGACACCAGAGTTTAAGCCAATTGTTAAAGCTGATCATCTTATCTCTGTATTGTGGCATCATTCTTGGTGAAGGTAGGATACTGCTCAAGGTCAGGGTCAAACCTGCCTGGGCTACATAATCAGAGAGCTCCTCAATGTCTCTTTTCATGTAGTCCAAGGAGGTACGTCTCAGGTCGCTTACACCAGCGTGGATAATGACTGAGTCGTATTTGTACCTGCTGTTGAGAGACCTGAGTGCTTGCGTTATGTGGCGGATTCTAGCGCCCGACAGGCAGCTTACTGTGACCTTCTCCTTACTCAGTCTGGTGAGCGGACGCCAGTGTGTCTGACTATGGAGTCACCAATGACTAGTGTGTCTGGCATTGTGTTTGGCCTTAAGGGCTGTGACTGTTTGACACTCTGACTGTGAGGTCTATGTGTTGCAGGTGTTGTGTTCTGAGGTGGTGGTTGTTTGGGTGTCTGCTTTGGTGGCCTCTGCTGTTTTGGTAGATTTTTGATCAGAGCCGCGAGTATGTCTTTGTGTGTTTATGTGTATGATTTGAGGTTGTGATGGTACTATGTGAGACTGGGTCTATAGTGTGTGTGGTAACCTTCTCCTCCTGACTGGTCTTGCCAGTCCTATGTTGAGAGAGCTCAGCCTCCAGTTTGGCCATATAGTTGCATCTCTCGCATGTATTTGTGTTTTGTGGGAGGAGGAGAGGGTTGTCTGTGTACATGAGGCAATTGTAACATTGCCTCAATATTCCCAGGTTCACCAGCTGAGCAGGAGAGGACACTAGCAACTGATCCCTCGACATGCTAGAAGGACTAGACAAACAAACTTTAAAAGAGATTCCGGGGGACGTGGGTGACCGGGAAATGGGGGTTTGCCTTTTTGGGTGCTATCTATAAGAGTGCCGTATCAAGGTAATAAGTACTGTAGGAGCAAGTGCTAGGTTTAACAGATAGAGAAAAGTCTACTTGGAGTCAAGTAGAGATGATCTTTTTAGGTATTAGAGAAAGTGCTAGTAACAGGGATGCTTAAAGGTAAGATTGAAAAGAATGCACTCTGCAGTGTGCACTAGAGAAGTTAGATATGAAAGTAGGTAACTTGAGTTTTACCTGTTTAAAAAGTTAAGGTTTAGTGGAGAGTTACTATTTTTAAAACAGCAAGATGGACTGAAAGGGGTGGTTACTTTTGTATTTTGGTACTATGAAATACTGTAGGATGGCCAATAAATTTAAATAATTGAAGGGGTGGGATTTCAAAAGTGATGGTTTTGTGATTACTCACATAAGCCAGTGAAAGTAGAGAGAAATGAGATATATGGTCAGATTAACATAAGAGGCGGGCAACTAGAAAGACAGTGGTATTTAACAAGACAACTTAAATAGGTGGGAGGGAGGGAAAAAATTCTGCCTGACTCAGAACAGACAGAGCTGTGGTCTCTTTTGAAGTTTTTATATGCTGTTAAAACAGAATGCAAGCAAAACACAAGGTAAAGAAAACAAACTACAGTATTCAAAATATAGAAAGGCAATACAGAAATACAAAAAATAACAGCAAACTAACCTTTCCTTCACAGCAAAGTGTAGCAGAGTCTGGTGAAAACCACAGAAGTTAGTGAATTAGGGGCCTTTTGGACTATAGAAAGTTTGCTGGCATGACAAATAAAGATGGTCACAAGGCATAGCAACAAGAACATTTCCTGGTTGTACTGTTGAGTATTCCTAGGTATAATCAAAAGCTGAAGGTATTGCAATAACCTATGATTATAACTGTCTGGATAGTATTACAAACCTGAAAGTAGTGAGTTTAAAACCCTGGTAACAAATAAAGATCAGCTCTATAGAAAGGAATTTGGAAAAAAAATTGTTTAATATGGAGTATAATAAAGCAGATAAAGATGCGTGGGTGGTGGATGATGCAAATGAGTAGTGTTTAGCTATCTTAACAGAAAATAAAATAAGTGAATAAGTGAATCTGTTGTAGAGGTGCAGATAACAGAAATGGTGTCAGGAGGGTATGCAGATGATATTCTGTTGACAATAAATTGAGCAGAATGAGCCAGGTGACAGTTCTGCTGTGGTGAGATGGCCACATGTGGAGAAGGAAGCAGGTGATGTGATAGCAGAGAATGCAGAAGTTGAAACATATGCATCAGTGGCTGAAAATAAAAGAGGAAAGCAGCAACATACTGAGGAGGAGTCTAGTTTTGTGACAGCAGAGAATGCAGTGATTAAAAAATAAGCAGAAGTGACAGCAGGCAAAAAAGGAGAGCTGCAAAAAACTAAGTAAAATTGCTTTTAAAAAGGAGAGACAACCAACTGTAACGATGAGAAGGAAAAAGATGACACTGTAATAGAATAGAATAATTTGGTAACTGTTCTGTGTTTTAAAGCTCAAGAAACATGGTCTTTTATACATATAAGAACAAAGACTTTTATTGACTTAACATATGAAACTGAGGGACTGATGATGAAATTTATTGAACTGTGTAACAAAAAGGACATTTATCCATGGAATGATTATATGTTTTTTGGTAGTAACTTGAGTAAAAAAATAATACTTTGCAGTTTATAACTGATGAACTGGAAGAGGAGGGTTTATGTGAAACTTTTGACAACACTGAGAAAGTTAGAGATGAGAGAAACTTATGGAATGGAGGGTGGAGACTGGAAGCTATTCTGACAAGTGAAAATAAACGTGTTGTTTTTGTGGAAAGATGTTAAAGATATGCTTGTCAGCCTAAATCATGTTTCTTTTGTGTGGACGTTTCTTATTTAATTAATGATTGTGAGATGTAATCAGCGTTGGAAAAGACAATATACAGCAAGGAGGCCTGTGCCTGAATGCAGGTTGGGTAAATAAAAGGACACTTTTGGATGGCTTGTCAATATCAAATAGTAAATAATGATGAAGGGGAAAGGGAAAACAACATACTGAGGAAGGACAAGAGGCTGGGGGAGAGGGTTCACTAGGTGAAGAATCCTTAGAAGAAGAAAAAATATATAGGAGAAAAAGCAGGACAGAGATTGCACATAGGAAGAGAGGTCTGGAAAAGGGATTGACATTAATCTTTTTTTTTTAGGTTCTAGCCAGTGAAAAATCTGATTCTGACTATCAGGGATTATTTGTACATAAATCTAAAGACATTTCCAGAATGGGTTAAGGAAACATTGGAAAAAATAATTACCATTAATGAATTGGAGGAAAGTAAATAAATGTTGATTTAATATCAGTATAGAGCAGGGATCTTAAACTCAAATAAACAATGGTACAGTATGAGTACTGGCAAACTCAGACACGGGCCACAATCTCCACAACAAAAAGAAATGCAGGAAGTGAAGCTAGAAAAGTAGTGTAGTAATTTTCCTCATCTCTAATTATGGAGGTTTGAGGGTTGATCATGGTCTGAAGTCCCTGAATTTGAGACCACAGATATAGGGTATGGTACATAGAAGGAATTAAATGATTGTCAAAGAAATTATTTTGTAAGTGTACTGAATGAAAAGTTGAAGGAAAGGTTTGTTTATGAAGAGTTATATAGCGAGATATACAATTTATATGAAAGAAAGAGAAGAATGAAATAAAAAAATTGGAGACTTACAATAAAAAACACCGATTATAATTTTTTTATGGGAATAATACAGCAGGGAATGGAAGGAAGGATGAGATGAGGGATATTATGGAAGAAAGTATATATGGTATAAAAGGGAAGGGAAGTCAATTATTATTAGTTGTGAGACAAATTGTGGTAATATAGGTTCATATGTAGGTACTGGGCTATCTGCCTGAAGGCATATATTAGCCCAGCCACGTGTGGTATTCACTGCCCCTTTGGTTAGTTCCCTAGGCCCCTGATCTAGCAGCTAGTATCCTTGGCCCCTATCTAGTAGAGCTGTTGGTATGATCCCTGGTGTGAACTTTCTGTTACCCATCCACTCGTCAAGGTTCCTCTTGAAGAGTGATAGTGAGGGGCTCTGTCTTATGTAGATCAGGACCTTGTTCCATAGCAAGGGAAGTCTTTGCAAAGGGGATCTATCCCTCCAGCATGTTCTATTCATTGTTGTGCTGAGGTTTATATCCCTAGAGTGTGTAGCTCGAGTAGATTTTGTTTTGCTAAGATGGAGCATGTTCAACAGTTCTGGGTTGGACATGGCTCTGTATGTTAGACAGAGATTGCCTCTGAGAAGGTGGTATGCAACAGAGAAAAGCCTTAGTTTTTTCAATCGTGCTGCATAGGGCAACTGTTTGAGGCCAGTAATCCTGTTAGTGAGGTACATCTGTGGTCTCTCCAGCTGCTGGAGATGCCTAGCCAGGTACATTCCAATTGGTGCATTGTACTCAGTAATGGGTCTGATGAGGGAAGAGTAGAGGGGCACCACTACATCCTTAGATCTTGATGCAAACCCTTTTGTGATCAGATGGGTCACATAGAAGGATTTTCTAACCACCTTGGTAACATGGTTATCAAAGGAAAGCTGACTATCTACTTGGGTCCCTAGATCCCTTATTACTTCTTCAGATTTCAGGGGGTTACCTCCTATGTGGTAGTTTGTGGGTACTCTTTTTTCCAAAGGGGATTACTACACATTTTTTAGCATTTAGCTTGAGACCATGGCTTTGACACCATGCATCAGTCTCATTAAGGCCCTTCTGGAGGATATCCATGTCGGCCGGAGACTCTATTATTAAACCCAGTTTGCAGTCATCCGCAAACTTGGTCAGCCACAGCCCTTCAGTGCTTGCCTGTACTTCTGAGAAGTATATGCCAAACAGGAGGGGCCCCAGGACAGAGCCCTGAGGCACACCACTCGTTACTGGTCTGGATTCGGACATAGATCCCGCTACTCTTACTTTGTGGGATCTGTCTGAAAGCCAGTTTGCGATCCATCTTGTGACGTAAGGGTTTATGCCCAGGTTGGTGAGTTTATCAATAATACCCGAATGAGGAATGGTGTCAAATGCTTTAACAAGGTCAAGGTAAGCCGTGTGTACCTCCTTTCCCTTATCTATAGCCTGAGTAACTGTCTCAAAGAAGTCCACCAGGTTCAGGAGGCATGATCTACCCTTGATGAAGCCAAACTGTGTAGGGTCAAGTGTTTGGAGGTTCCCAGTCTCTCCATTTATGAGTTCTATAATGATTTGCTCCATTGCCTTACAGATCAGACTGGTCAGGCTTATTGGTCAGTAGTTCCCAGGGTTGGTTGTGGGCCCACCCTTGTGCAGTGGAACCACTGTTGCTGTGCACCATTCTATGGGCACATATCCTGTCGAGAGGCTGAGACTGAACAGGGTATTCGGATGCGTGGTTAATTCATTTTGGAGCTCGCATATGACACAGCCTGGGACACCATCTGGTCCCATGGAGGCAGTGCTTTTAGCTTTAGATAGAGCCTTATTAACCAATGTATCAGTAATAATTGGAGTTACACAATCCCCTGGAATAGTAATACGCCCTGTAGGTGGTGAGGGGGGGGATTTGCACTGAACCTATCAGCCAAGATGTTGGCAATGTCAGAAGGGTCAGTGTATTTTGTTCCATTTTGTACTAGCTCAGAACAGACCTGAGCATTGCCATTTAGGTTTTTGATGTAACCAAAGAAGGTCTTATGGTTATCCTTGGCAACCTTCTTTTCGAAATTGGCTTTAGGTGACTTGATGAGGGCCCTCAATTTCTTACTAATGCTGATCAGGGATGATTTTTCTACTTGAGATTTGGCCTTTTTTTGTATAAGTCTCCTCCTTTTATTGTATAGTTTGCTTATGGCCGGGGTCCACCAGACTGGTTTCTTCTTGCTTGAGGAAGGAGTCTTTGTTTTATTTGGGATAGCATGGTCCATGCAATCCTGAAGATGTATATAAAGTGCCTTGGTGTAGGATTCTGCATCCTGGATATCATTATCCTTCTGCAAGGGAATAGTGAAGCTTTCCACTTCTGATGCAAGTAGTTTGAAGTTTGCTTTGGAAAGGTTTTTTGGATGGTTTCTTTGACTGGAGGAGGAGGTGGAGGGGTGAGGATGCCCAGGGTTATCAGTTTGTGGTCTGATCTGACCAGAGAGGGAGTTATAACAGGTGTGGTACAATGGGCGCCCATATTTGTGATGACTAAATCCAATATGTTGTCCCCTCTAGTGGGAGAACATACCAGTTGTTCAAGGGCATTTGAATTTATAAATTCTATGAACCGCTGGGCATAGGAGTTAGAACTTTGGTAGTTCACCCAGTCTATACCAGGGTAGTTGAAATCACCCAAAATTATGGTGTTGGGTAGGACCTTTATATTTTCCAGTGCCTCAAGGAATGCTGAGTGAGCATCTTGGGACATGGTGGGTGATCTATAAGAGGCTATGGCTTGAAATGTGGTTTTCCCTGCTGATAGTTGCACATGGATGATCTCTGGGGCATCATACTGCGCCACTAATCTGGAGATGTGGGTATCCTTGATGAATATGGATACACCTCCGCCCTTTGTACTGCGATCTGGTAACTGAGGCTGCTCTCTGGAGCCTTGAACCAGGTTTCCGTCACTGAACAAACATCGATTTTCTCCATACTGAGGAGTGCCTCAAGTGCGTGCATTTTGAGGTTGAGACTTCTGGCATTGAGTAGCATTACCCTTAGTTTTTGGTTACCTGTGCTGGTTACGGTGGTTGGTTTGCCCTTTGAGCCTTGCCTAAAAAAGGCATTATGGGGATGGCAAGAGCCTTGGCCAGTATTCAAAAGCCTAGGGGTGACAGGTGCAAACCATCTCTGGCGAAACAATGAGGCTTGTCTGTCATGTCATCCCAGGCAGACAGTCACTGGATCCCCTTAGAATGACACCAGAAGCTTAGCCAATTGTTGAAATTGATCATTTTGTCTTTGTATTGTGGTATCAATTCTAGGTGAAGGTAGTACGCTACTCAAGGTCAGGGTCATACCAGCTTGGGCTACATGATCAGAGAGCTCCTCAATGTCTCTTTTCATGTAGTCCAGGGAGATGCATCTTAGATCATTCACACCAACATGTACAATGACAGCATCATACTTGTACTTGTTCTAGAGTGACCTAAATGCCTGTGTTATGTGGCGGATCCTAGTACCCAGCAGGCAGCTGACAGTAACATTCTCCTTGTTCAGCCTGATGAGTGGAACATCTGTGTGCCTTACTATAGAGTCTCCTATTACTAGTGTGTTGGGTATGGTGTTTTCCCTTAGGGGCTGTCGTGAGGCACACTGCTGAGGTGAATTATGTGTTTTCTGGTTTGTGTTTGGAGGTGCAGGTTGCTTGCTTGTCTGCTTTGGAGGGCACTGTTTCTTTTTCAGATTGGTACCTAGTACCTCTGAATATGTTTTTGTGTATTTATGTGTATGTTTTGCCGGTGCTTGTTTTGTAGCTCCATGTGTGACTGGTGGTGTGAGGCTAGTGTGTCTCTTCTCCTCTTGACTGTCTGTTACAGTCATGGGTTGAGAGCGCTTATTGTAAGTGAAAGGAAGGATGTGAAGCTTAATGCAGGTGATATTATCAAGGGCTATGATACAGTCAGACGTGACACTTTGCAGGACTTTATGGAGAAGTAGGTAATAGAATTTTCTAGGACGTTATGGAGAAGTAGGTAATAGAATTAGGAGTGTGTGTCTATATATATATATATATATATATATATATATATATATATATATATATATATATATATATATATATATCTCAGCATGTCAGAATAATAGAGTGAGAGTGGTAGTGAATTGGTTGCTGAGTAAAGAAATTATGTATGAAGGGTGATATAAGACAAGAATGTCACGAGTGGAATATCTTTTTCTTTTGTGATGAATGTGATAGTGAGTGAAGAAACATAAAAAGAAAGATGTTAGATATGTGATGCAAAAGAGTGGGTGATATCAGTAGCTTTGACATATCCAGAGGAAATGGTTGTAGTCAATAGAACAAAATATGGATAAGGGAAGTGCTGGTTTTTCTGAATGGATGTTTAATGGAAATAAGAGTGACCTTGAATAAAGACAAATATAAGAGTTTGGAAGAGTGGAAACTGAGTATTTTCATGTGAATGAAGTCTCTTTGCTAGGAAAAGAATTGGGAGAAAATTATGTAGTTAAGATTCAATGAGAGGGTTTGAGCAAAGAAATGAAACAAATAAGTCTTTTGTGAAGGAAGTATAGATTAGCATTCACGGAAAAAGGTTTATTCGGTGAATTTGATATTCATGGGAAAAGTAATGCACAATTATATGTGATCCCAATAAAATATTAAAACGAAATTGTGCAATTTATATTTTCTTTAATATGGGGTTTAAGATTAAATCCAGTGAAATGTGCTGTAAATGAATGAAGATGAAGGGGGATTGGGGTTATTAAATCCACTTGTTTATTCTGCTTCTTTAAACTTGTATAAAATGGGTAACGGGAGAGAATGAGAATACAATAGTGAGAATATTTAAATATAAGTAAAAGAAATTCTGGGAGATGACAAGAATAAGAAAGAAAAAGAATATGTAAATGACGAAATGAAAAATTATCAAGAAAAAATATTAACATGGAAAATAAAAATTGATGATACAGAGAAAATACAAGGATGTAGCATAATAATGTGATAAAACTTTATTATTATAATTATGTAAATTCATGGGAAAATTTACCATAAGATATGATTAAAGTGGTGTACCAAGATAATAGCATGTCAGGATTTCCTGTAGTGGCTTGTAATAAATAAATTACCAGTTAAGGGGAATATGCCATATAAAAAAGATGAAAGTGTGTTTATTTTGTAGGGAGAAAGAAACAATAGAGCAGATTTTTTTGAAATGTAAAAGATTGGAGAAACTCTGCAAAGTTTTGTGAGGAAACAGTTTTTGAGAATATTAATGGTAAATATAGATATGTATTTGACTTTGTTTGTGTTTGTTTGTGTCTTTCGGCTTTTCCCGGTTAGGGGTTGACACAGCGGAGCTCCGGTCCGCTAATGATTGGTAGTGGATTTTTATGTACCGGGTTACCAGCCCTGATGCACAACCTTCAATGAAGGCACACCCCATTCACGTATGCCTCCACACAGAAGACGCTCTAGCTGAGAATCGAATGGGACAACGTCTTGCTATGAGGCGACAACGCTAACGCAGCACCACCACCGCGGTTGACTATGTATCAATATTATAAGAATAAGAAAGAATGTGAGAGAATGATAGATAAGAATTACTTGTATGCAATATTGGTTATTCAGAATGAAAGACTGAATGAGATTTTGTTTAATGGGAAATGGACTTTAGCACGCATAATGTGAAAAATCAGATTATGGTTATGCAAGAATGAGTGGGAGTCAGTTATGGAAGAACAACACTGAGGATTTTCTAGGGAAAATGATAAATAATAAAGAGAATGTGTATATATGTGGGCCCGTAAATATACACATTTTGTAAATATTTTTGTGTTGTGTTAAATTAAGGACCTCCTACTCTTTTTGATAGGTGCCATGGGATCTTTTATATCCATTTGAACTGCCATCAAATGAAGCATATGGGACCTCAGATTAATATCTAATCTGAAGGACGAGACTCTTAGGAGTGCAATATTCCAGCCCCCATGATGCAATGCAGTGTCAGCAGTCCATCTCACACCCTTCTGCAACAAATGCAAGTGTGCTATGTTCTTGTTGTCCATAGCACACTTGCATTTGTTGCAGAAGGCTGTGAGAAATGCAAGTGTGCTATGTTCTTACTATCCATAGTAAACTGCATTTTGTCTCAAATCCTTATTGCTAAATATTGCCCTGAATTTAAACTGTTAGAATACTGAAGCTATTTAATGATCATATGCTCATATCCAGTAGACTTTCATATTTCCTTTGTTCAAAATGTGGAGTATTAGGTAAACATAAGTGTATAAGTAACAGCTGTGCTACTACCCTATTTAGCTAAGGATTATTGATGGATACAGTGAACTACAACTCAAAATTTTAAATGAATGAACATAAAATAATCCACTCAAAAAATTCCAAAATTACCAGTCAAAATTGTTAAACTTGAATATAAGCACAGTACACTGTAAGTAGTGCTCAGTGATCTGAACAATAAATTTAAATTAAAAGAAAACAGGTTCTTAAAAAGTAACATTCTCACACACCAATTACTACAATAACAGCACAATGGTATTTCTACAGCATGATGTTGCAGGTCCTGCACTTCTGTTAAGAAACTAGACCAATCATTAAGAACATTACAGCACCTCACTCAGGAAGTGACATAATCACATATGAAGATCCCTCATTAAACTTCATCTGTGGGCCACCCAAGATATACCAGACAACCTGTGTCAGAGAAACAGTGGCCAGGGTCATTCTGACAGTACAGAAGTAGATGAAACTTCAGTTTAGTCTCTATGCCTTACCTGAGACCGTTTACAATAAAATATACAACAGATTGAAAAGTGCAAACATTAATAATAAGACCATGCCATGCAATGTACAGCAAGAAAATTAGCTATACACTATGCGACAGTACTCAGGTCTACAAGCTAAACTCTGGCAAAGATAAACTCCCTCCCATCAAGAAGGGAACAGGACTAGATGCCATACAAACTCCTAATGTACAGAAATATGAAAGAGCAATACAAGTTTTATGTCTGCAAAGAGAAAACCTAAAATGTAGTATCTACCCAAATAGTGAACTAAAACACATTACAGTGAACTGCACTAATTAGGAGAAACAAATGGATACATGGAGTGCTAGAATACCTATTACCAGTAAACTGCAAAATATTAGTACAGTAAGATATTCTTAGGTACCCACCTCACAATAAACAATAACATTTCAAAAAATGTCAATAATGTTTCAGTAAAGAACATGTTGTCCTTTACTCACATGCAAGACCACTGTCAGCTTGCAATAAGCAGCAGTCAGGGACCCTGAACATAACAAGGTGCAGTTCAGGTGGGAGATGAGACAACTGTGACATCCACAACAGTTTGTATCAAAACTGTAACTGTTTTATGCTGTACTTGTTTTAGTTGTTCAGGTGTACCTTGCAGTGCTACTGCTAGGTGTCATGCAAGTGGCGAGCCTGAGCCATTTCCTTCCAGGAAGGGGGAACTGTCAGCAGCTTTTTACTTCCATCTTCCCCAGATAGCTCTGTTAGGTGCCCAAGCTGCTAATCAAACTTGTATTACCAAACTTGTATTACCAAGTCAACAGTTAGGGCTTTATCTTTTTATACCACCTGGCTAGGCCCAATTCCTTTTAACAGAGTCAAGACTCTGCACTCCGTCTGCCAACCTTATTAAGAAGAGACTATTTTTCCAGGATTTTTATTCCATCTCATCTGATTGCAGTTCCGCTTCCATACATTGATTGATGATTTATCAGTCCATTCCTTTACAGCTTCCAGTCTCTTAGTGCTTTCCCCCAGTATAGCGCCTACTTCTTTCCTCACGCTCTCCCTCTTTCTCTCCTTTGCCTCACCTTAAACGATCATAATCCCACTTACCGATCTATCTTCTTCACATTTATTTCCCTTATTTTACCTTAATTTATCGTTTTTCAATACGACCTTATGTATTTATCCCTTATATACTTCACTTTGCGTACTACATCCTGCATTTCCATCTATTCATTACTCTGCTTTGCTTTCCATTGATTTTCTCATAATATTGTATCTGTTTACATTATTTATTCAATGTTTCTTTGCTATTTTAATAAGATTTTCATGTTGGTATTTTTTTCACTAACTACTGCATCTTAAATATCGCAGCTTTTCTCCCTAGGCTACCAATGAAAAGGGTTTTTTTCATGTCCCAGTTGGACTATCCCTGTATAAACTAAAACAAATAAATACATTTTCAGTTTGACTGGAGTGGCAGCTAATTTAACCTATTCACTGTGTGCTGCTATTCCATTTTTTTCATTCATGACAGTGAGCTACCTCTTACCATCCTCACAAATAAATTCTAAAGCTTTCATTTCTACAGGAATTTCCTACAGCATTGTGGAGAGTGAAATAATTAAACTTCAGGGGTAAAAGCACTACTTTATTTTTAGTGCATTAATACCTCCTGATGTTGATTTCCATTTGAGATTACTCACCCATACTAACTTCCTCTTGTGCCATGTGCATATGATGCTGATTCTCAACCAACAGATATAATAAAGTTGATATCCACCAGAGCTGGAACTGGATCACAGTTTACTTTTTAAGTGTTCACAAATCACTGATAATATATAAGTGTTTGTAGACCAAGATGGCAGAAGTGGTGTAGTCCAACTACCCATAAGTATATTACTGACTTCAGCACTCCATGACTGTCAGTTAAAAGAAAAAAAAAAAAAAATATATATATATATATATATATATAGATATATATATATAAAGAGAGAGAGAGAGAGAGATCTACTTAAATTGATTGAACACCATTTATGTCAACATGTATCATGTCGAAACAATTTGATCACCATTTTGCATGTCTATATACACGTGGGCTGAGAATTAATCTCTGCGCATGAAAAAAACAAAACAAAGTAAGCATTGTTTTTCTGTACGGGGGCACAATCCCAACTGTGCCCCCAAACCCCCTGTTAATTATATATTCTAACTCAGAGATTACACAATCCCATGGAAAAGAAAATATTCTCCTACCCTGGGACTGTCAACCTCGCATACCTGTCAACCATCTGTTTATTCGACCAAATTGTGTCGATTAAACAGATGTCAACCAAAGTATCAGTTACCAGGCCCCATATATATATATATATATATATATATATATATATATATATATATATATATATATATATATATATATATGTATGTACACACACACATTACAATACCCATTTTCAAACATGGCATATAATTTGCTGAATGCAATATCTTATGACTGTGTTATCCAGTCCGTTAAACAGATACTTGTGGAATAGTACTAAACATTTGGAGACAGTAAGAGCACATTGCAATATAGATGCTGACAAAACTGATTGAAACCATGTCATTAGCTAAGAAACAGTCTTTCTTCATGCAGTACCTAAAAAAGTTTAACTTTCAACTCAACAGAAGACTCAAGGATGTTATCTTCTACTGTAAGATGGGCACAAATGTTATGTATATTCCTGTTGTTACTGGAAATTAAAGCATTTAAATAAATTTGTCAACTCAATTTATTTGATGATAGCTGCTCAAGTCATGTTAAATGGCAAGTCTTCCTAACATTTATCTTGCAAATAAAAATAATTAAAATGTCTAGATGATCAGCAGGCTATATTGTTTTTTTCCATGGGTAACTTGGGTGCCTCAATCTGGTTACCATATCACTTGTTGCTGGATTGGGGCAGTGTGGTTATATAAGAGGTATGATTTCTCCCTCATATTTCCAGTGTGTGGGGATTCAATTCTGAGTCCAGGTTGCTATGCAGCATTTACATATTCAATATATATTTATGTGTGGTTTTGCTGTGTACTCTGGTTTATTCCCAGTCTCCCACTAACACAACACATTCTAGTTATATGTATCCCCTAAACTGTCCAGATACATTGTACTTATCCCTTGACATTGTGGCCTAAGTTGTGGCAGAAAATGGTCACAGAAGCATCTCATTAAACAATTAAATGCCGCTGAAGGCAGTGTGAATTAAATCCAGCAATTTAAAATGTCTGTCTGTAGCTCTTTCTTGCAACCAGTATACTGATAATATGACTGATAGATTTTTTATTTTTATTTATTTAACATTTGTTGAGACTAGGTTCCACCACCAGGAGAGAGTTTTTTTCAGCAGAGGCCCGGGGAGAAATGCTCCAGATGAAGCCAGATGATATCCAGATGATAGATGAAGAATTAACCCCCGTCTCCCAAGGCCATTTCCTTCCTGCTGGTGTGAATTTAGCAGCATGAAACGTATTTATTGTAGAACCACATAGTAGCCATACATCAATACTAATGATGATCGCAGAGTTTGAATAAAACAGTAGGAGGCTGTGAGGAACCATAATATATATGGGAAGTAAGGTGGGCTTTTACCCCTCTGCTGCAGTTCCAGTTTCATGTTTTTTTTTTCTTTTTGGTTTAGTAAGTGTTCATATCACAGTATATTTTGCAACTGGTCTATGCTTTTTGGGCATTTGATTCATTTTCAGAAGCCTGTTTTTTATTCGTGTTTCACAGAACTCAGCCTATCATGAAATCATTCTTAAGGTTCACAGGTAAGTACTAGGCTGACTGCCTTTGTAGGCCATTTTAAGCCTAGCCAATTTTCCTTTCAGAAATGTGAATCAAACCCTGTGCCTTGTGTCTGTGAGGTAAACACTTTATGCCAGACCCCAATTATTCTAAGCATGCTGATAAGAATGAATGACTCCATAAAGAGCACATTGCTTCACAAGAAGGTGGAGTACTTCACAATAACAGTAAGAATGATTCCTGTGCATTTAGAAAATGTCAGTTGTTAGGCTTGAGGAGCACTGGTTTACTCAAAGTTCATGTCTAAGCCCAGCTCTGGATGTCCACTGTGGTTTTCATGAACTCTTGCCATGCACAGCAAAATAAAAGATGTATAACAGATATGATGAATTCAAGAAAAAGTATGCTGCAGAAGAACAGTTACAGAGAAACCTAGAGAGCTGAACCTCAGTCAGCATATACAGTCTCTTTGAAGATTCCAGCTGAAGTGTTCTTATATAAAGATTCTTTTATAGGGCTGACAGCAAAATACAGTTTGAGGGGGAAGAGAGTAAAAGTGAAAGAAATTATGAGAAAGATGATGGTGTGTAATGAATGGGGATGTGAAGACTTTTCAAGCATTATTTAATTGCTGCATTGCAGTGTGATAAAATTAATACTGCTGCTATTAGAAGGTAAAATATTTATTGATCTCACTTGACATTATTTTTGAATGTAACTTGTCATCAGTAAAGAGTGAAGCTGTAAGATATAACAAATACAATTGCAGAAAATGTGCAGTCTTTACAGTAAACAAAGAAATATGGCAGACTGCTAAAAACACAAAGAAAGGCATCCTATAGCTAATGAAATACATGATAATCATTTCCATGGGTAAAATTAAAAGTCCAAGCTATAGACACAAAGGAAGACATCCGTTATAAGCAGATATGATAGCGCTGGCAAGCCTAACAATTACTGCAGAGGATTAGTGTGTCAGCCTGTGCAGAGGACATCTGGCAGTCAGCACAGGGTTAGACTGGCACTAGTGCATTAAGCTGTGGACCATTATCAAGTTTCAGCCAAATCCCAGGTTTGATTCCTTCAACTTTTGTTTGCCTACAGTGTGACTCAGAGCAGGTCATTTAACCCAATATTAGTCCCACGCTGTTAGAAAAACAAGTCTATGTTGATGAGTTCTATACTTTGGTTAACAAATACAAAGAGGTAAATAAAATAAATAAAATAACAGCTATCACAGATAAAAACTAAAAACTCACCTTCCCTGGGACAGGATGGTTTACCTTGTGTTTTCCTGAACACAGGCAAGAAAAAAAAAAGATCAAACAAGGCTCTTTTTAATCATATTAAGAAAAGCGTTAACATGTTAACAAGTCCCTGACTTATGATGACAAGTAGTAATGGTACCAGTTTACAATGGGGGTAACATCAAACCCAAGCAATTTTAGACCCATCACCTTCACCAACATCCTATGTAAAATAATGGAGAATCATAATGGAGCTTATCCAAAATGATACCAGGGACCTATTTCTGTCAGATATGGAATAATATGGGCTCTGTAAAAGGAGCTCCTACCTTCTGTATCCTGTGGCATTCTTTGAATGCGTAACAGCAGTGCTTGGTGAATGGCTGGCGTTATCTGCTACTTATCTTGCCCTTATTTATGCTTTTGATTCCCCCCCCCCCCCACATAAGCACTTAGTGTTATTCTATATGTATTACAATAGTAAAAACACTGGCCAAGCACCATAATGTCAAAGTCAGACTTATGGCTTAACTTCCTATCCTGTCTGTGGTTGCCAGTGACATCCCACAGGGCTCTGTAATGGGGTCACTACTTTTTGGGCTATTCTCAGATATAAACATGGTTATGGGCTATAGAAAAACTATACTAATCATTGCAAAAGGGGTACTATAATAATTACAATAAAATACATAAAAGTCTACCAAGGAAGTATGTAAGAGACACACACTCAGTACAGAAGTACTGACCTCATATTTAATGTTGCTAAATGTACTCAAAAAGGTATTTTATTTGCTATATAACTTTTAATTACCATTTTGTTTAGCAACCATTAAGCCAAATGCTAAAGTCACAATACTATATCACATTTAAATGTATATAAATCAGAT
Organism: Protopterus annectens; assembly: GCF_019279795.1. Classification (NCBI taxonomy): domain Eukaryota; kingdom Metazoa; phylum Chordata; order Ceratodontiformes; family Protopteridae; genus Protopterus; species Protopterus annectens. The sequence continues at coordinate 1,121,551,306 of NC_056743.1, forward strand.
TCACTTAATTATTTAACAAGACAATAAAAAGAAAAACTTAAATTGCTTACTCTAAACATTATATGCTGTACATTAACCCAGACATAAAGTGCATCTATTAATCTACTAAATGCTACAGGAATAAGCTTTTATTTAGGCAAAAAGTGAAGTTCAGGCATTTGAAAAGGTGGCAACCCTATCTATGTTATTGCACATTTGATATATCTAAATAACATACAATGAAGAGCTTTAAGCCTTACAAATGAAGAACCTTCCACATGACTATTAGGATCCAGAACACTAATGAAATTATGTACTTTAAAAATTATACTCAAAGATAAATGAAGTACGTCCACATCTTAACTTCAAAAAAGGACATATACTTTGATTGTAAAACAGAGAGTCAAATACAAAAAAGTGACACCATCACTAAAGATCTAGGATCAATGGATAACAACAATTTAAACTTTGGCCATTATTTATCTACCAAGGTCAGAAAACCAGATTGTGTAGCCTATTTGACTCGAGAAGGCATGGCCATTAAACAACAGAGGAGGACAGGGACAATACCTGGCAAGTGATCACAGAGACCATAAGATGCCTAGACATATAAACCTCTAAGCAGATTCAGTTTACCATTTACATGCACTTAATTGTGCTCACCTCCCAAATCAAGCCGGATGGTACATTATCACCCTTACGTAAATGTATGTCTAACCATCCAAACGTCAAAACTAGCCCTAAAGGCAGACAAAGTAGTTCCTTGCTTGACCTGTTGTGACAGCTTATTTTATATGGCTGAAAAATACATTGAGATAAGAACCCATCCCTCCAATAAGTCTTGCTTATTTAGTGGTATAAAATTAGGGCCCTAGTATGTGTGTTTGTAGAGCCACTAGTTTTGCAAATAAATAGGAGATTGTTTAAGATTGGGTTTTCTTGACTTGAAAAGTGAGACACAAAATCTCTGGATCCATTTTAAATATCATGAATCACAATGTAGCCATCCCCCTAACAACACTGTTCAGCCTCAGCCTCCATACAGGTTTTGTACCAAGTGAATGGAGAACAGCTACAGTCATTCCCCTGCATAAGGGAAGACCTTCTACAGACCCAAGCAATTAGAGACCCATAAGTCTGACCAGCCTCATATGCAAAGCCATACAGAGACTTACAATTGGAATTAATCAGTGAATACATTAGACAGTAGTGTAGCTAAGGTGGTGAGAGAGGGGCAGATTCTCTGGGTGCAGAATGTTGGGAGGCACAATCAGACAGCTTTTAAAAGCTGGTATTGCATTTATGGTGAAACTTGAGTACTTTAGTACTCTGTGTGGTCTAATCTTTAGCAACTGCTTGCTACATTGTAGCAAGTTGTTTGCTGCAGCTTAAAAGTAAAATAAATAAATAAAAGTTTCTTTTTTAACTAAAATCTGAGCACTGCAGCATTCTGTGCAGGCAGGGTATAACTGTAGCAATTGTTTGCTACATTTGTAACAAGCAGCTTGCTGCAGTTTAAAAAGAATATTTTTTTTTTAACTGAAATATGAGTGCTGCAGCACTTCATGTAGGCAGGGTACAAACTGTTGTGACTGCTACAGTTTAAAATAAAAAAAAGTATTTTTTTTATTTAAATATTTTGAATGAGGGTTGGAGGCAGGGCACAGAAAGAGGACTTGAATGACTGGGCAGGCAGGGGGGGGGTGTCATGCATCGGTCCAACTGTTTGGTGTGCCAGTAGAATGAATGTCCATTTTTTTCTTGCTCTTATGATGTGGCAATTGACTTATGACAGTGAAGTGTCTTTTTTTTTTTTTTTTTACACTTCACTTGAAGAGCTGAGGGGGTGGGGCACTGGTCCATAGTACCAGCACTAGTTGAACCAGCTATACTCCTGGCATTAGGAACCTCTAACCATCTCCATTTGAATTAATCAAGGGCAGGCCATGCTTACTCAACCTGGTGAACGTTTTTTGAAAATGTCACCAAAGCAATGGTTGAAAGTAAAAGAGTACAAACCACATTCAATTACCTGGCAAAAACTTTTACATGATTTCCCACTTAGGAATAGAATAAAAGCTAAATAAACTGGGAAGAAAACCCATGTGCCCCCTGTTGTATTGCCAGTTGGTACACCGATAGAATGCAGGAAATCAAAATAAGAAGGGACACCCACAAAGAGACTAGTTACTAGTGGAGTCCCCTACGGCTCTGTGCTGGGACCTCTCCTGTATGGCAACTGCTTTTCTGAAGTAAAAGCCAATATCAAATGGCTCTGTCTAAATATGCAGATGACTGCAAGCCTGGAACAGTCACTGAATCCCAAAATGACTTTAACCATTCTGTGAGATGGCTTGTCCCAAATAAATAATTGGTGCCAAAATCATAAACTGAAACTAAATGCCAAACAAATGCAATTTTTGTATCCTTTGGAAAGTCAGCTACATTGGGGATCTACCTCATTGACAAATAACCCCTAAGAGGTGACCGGGTTGTTTGGGATTTCAAAACTTTTGTGGAGAGTAACCTAACTTTTGACCAACGCCTATTGTAGTAAGTAAGTCCTTCAATACTGCAAGCTTTTAAACAAAAGGATTGTATCTGGATCTAGGGATATCATTGTCGCCTTCTACTCGGCCCTCATTAGGCCAGTCATTGAGTATAATGTCCCCCTTGGCATGTATCTGGACAGACACATGTAACAACCAGAATGCCCACAAAGTTACCATACTAAAAGGATACAAAGCCTAAACTATATGACCTAGATGGACCACCTTAAAGCCCTGTCAATATACCAGGTATCCTACAGACTGCTAAGAGGTGACCTGTGTCAGGCATACAGGGCTTTCTATGATCCAATACTAATGGACCTACTGCATATCAGCAAGTCATATGGCATCAGAAATATTCAGTCCAGTGATCTAAACCTTTTCTGCAATGTTAACAGAATGGTTTGGAGGGACACGTGTATCTCACAGAGTATACAACTGCTGTAGAAAGACCCCCTAACCATGTAAAACAAAGCTCATCCTTGTCCATATTCAAACACAATTTGGATATATAGATGGGTAATAGAAAATTAGAAGAAAAGTATATAACATGCCAAGATAAAGCCATTCATTCCCTTGTTAGAATATTCTTTGCAACTACTGAAAGTAACAAACTTGGTGTCAGCTGTAAAATATACTACATACTCTGCCGTTTTTCCAGCCCAAGTAAACATTCATGCCAAGTCAACTCTGACTTCAGTTTAAAAATGTTATTCCATATGCTGACCACTGTTGAATTATCACCTGCATTCATGGGCATTCTCAGAATGTATGGTATGTGTTGGTGACTAAAGTGCCAGCTATCATCTTTCCTTCCTTCCATATTTAATTTGTCAGGAGTCTGATATCAGCTGTAGGTAATGCATATATACACGTCCCATGGTTTAGACTATTCTATATTAGCTTGGGTACTCTACCATATTTTCAACCATGTCTCACTACAGATTGACAATCCTTTCCTTCTGGGCCCATCAATTTTGGAGGCTAATGTAGATAAAGAATATTTTTGACACATTTTTTTCTAATTTTATTCTCAGAATTGCATGCTTTAGAATTCTCACTTCTCTCATTTTTTTTGTTTTTGTTTTAGAATTCTGAGTTGAGATGGTTGTACCATATCCTGCAAAGGTAGCCCATGGTAATTTATCATTGATTGTTCATACTTCCTTGAAAAGTTTGAAAATGTTTAATTAAAACAGCTGTGGACTGGCTACCTGATGTATTCACTATATGCTCTGCCTTTGTTTTGGTTATGGTTCCTTCAGGTTACATTTCACTCTCTGTGACATTGAGAAGCTCAGTTAACCAAAGTGTACACCACTTTGGCCCTGCAAGGAAACATTTATTTACAGTGCACTTGCTCTGTTAACTGATAAGATAAAATAGTATCAGAAATGGCCATGGTTTCGAGCTAGCTAAGACAATATTTTTTCTTTCTCGACTGTTGTGGCTTTCTCTTTTGCTTTTAATATCTTAATTTACTTCCTTTTTGCCTTTATTACTTCTGCATATTTATTACTCCTACAAACAATCCCTTCTACCAACGTCTGACCCTCTCCCATATACTAAACTGAAAGACAGCCCTGGAGAAGTACCCACTCACCCCCACCACCTACAAATAAAGAGCATATGGTATCAATCCTCAGGTATAAAAATAGGTTAATAATCATCCTTCTTGTTGAAACCAGAGAGCCATCTGTTTTATCCCAGTTTCACTTTCAAATAATAGACAATTAAATGAAGTATTTTCTCAAATAATGAGCAGGTATGCACTGCTTAGGACCATAAAATAGTAATTTCTTGTAATATTTCAGGATCCTTTATACAATTTTACTTTTCTGGGTCCCCCCTGAAAATGGGTTTTGTGCAGAAGGGAAAATATGGTCAATACTTTATAAATAAGCAGATAATAAATAATGAAAGACACCTCTTGAAAAACAAATGGGGCAGGCAAATACTATGTTTAATGTCTTCATATGAATACTTACAGATAGCATCCTGACCTGGTGATTGCCCCCTCTGTGTTGGGTGAATAATTGCTTAACCTATTAAAGGATGTGCACTCACCCAACAGAACTGTCAATGTAAATTATACCTATTTACTAGATTAATAGATGCTCATACTTGTATAATACTTCAAGAGTGCTAGTGTCATGGAATAGGTTTTAGTTATGAACTTTGCAGTACAGTAGTAGTGACTCATTTTTTACTGCGCATATCTGCAGTTTCATCAGAATAAAATACTTTTTTTCTGAAATGTACCAAGTTTTAGTTCAAAATAAAGCAGGTATCTTGTGTACTCATTTGTCTGGATGAAGTTCATAAAAATGATGATTATCCATGCATTGGGCAAAGTTATTTAGACCTGGCTGTTGAACTAATTATTAGCTTTAGAATTTGCAGACACAAAAGTCGAGATGAGATATGTACTTAAAATGTGGAGGGATGATCTGTTGGAGAGTTAACTCCTGCACTATCTTTAGCTGTTAAAGATGACAAGACAGAATCTTTATGTACATGTGCCTTACTAACACTAAGCAAATTGCATCAGTCTGGCAGAAATGCAGCTGTTAACCACTTGTCTTATAACTTAGCGACATCTCAAAAATCACCAGTGATTCACAAAAATGCACATTTTAAATTCTGATTATTAACTTTGAAGACAGAATAATAAGGTATTAATTAACGTACTCCTCCTAAATGACAAAACCTTTTACTATGGTGCTCAGTAAGGTTTTGTTGTTTTAATCCTTAACAGTATGTCTCAACAGGACTGATTTTTAGGAAGAACAATCCATTGTAGAAACCCAATTAGATTTGGCTCGGACGATTGAGGAAATAAAAAATACAGCAGACTCAAACATTGTTAAAATCTTAAATATGACTATAACAACACTGATCATCTGAACAAATGTGTGTAGTTGAATAACTAGCAATTAAAATCTGGAAATGGTAAATTCCTTGTTCACAATGGCTTGATCAACCATTCAGCCACTGATTAGAGCAATACAATCTCTTGATGTAGCAACAATATGGCTAAGGCATGTTTGGTTCTAGAACTCAGGGTCAGGCACACCATAAAATACTGCAAGGACATAAGTTTGCTTACAGTTTTATTTAAATGTATCAAAGCTTCATTGCAATTTACAAAACTGAAGGTTTTTCAGCCAGAAGCCCCACTAAGGGCTATCAATATCTGCTTAAAAATAAAAATGTATAGTGATAATGGATCTTCAGGGATATGCCAGCAATCTTGTCCTTCAAAAATTATATCACTTATTTTAAAATTGTATCCACTTATTTTAAAATAATGCCCACTTATTTTAAAATTAAATTCACTTATTTCACAGCCTGTTAGTCTTGTACTCCTGGACTGAGTTTTGTAGAAGTCTGTTTTCCATTTCAAACAGGTTTGAGTCAGAACTGCACATCACTTTCTTGCTATATAATAAGCTAAATTGCTTTTCTACTTTTCCCCTTGATTTGCAGTGAACCTATTTCAGTCTGTTATACCTTAGGAAATAGCTGAAGAAATCACATCAATTTTCTATCATGAACATTGCTCGTGTAGAGGGCTAACTATACCGAGCAGTTATCAAAGGGAGAAGAGTTCTGGTTTCCAATTTCCTTGCTGAAATGATGAAATGTTTCCTCTTTTAGTTAGCAAAATGTGCTTTATGAATGTGTATGTGTGTGTGTATACGTGTGAAACCTTTTGAAAAATTCCTCTTTTGTAATTCTGCAGTTATTCTGAGATATTATGTAACTAGGAGTATAAAGCCAGCATTCTAAGTGCTATCTCATATAGTTGCCTTGCTATTACCTTGATGGCAGAAAGAAACAATAAGCCTATTGAGTTTAACCATTTATGTATATTTAACATTTTATGTGGTGGTGCTGCGGTAGCGTTGTCGCCTCATAGTAAGATGTTGTCCTGTTCGATTCTCAGCTAGACCGTCTTCTGTGTGGAGACATGCATGAATGGGCATACCTTCATTAAAGGTTGTGCGTCAGGGCCGGCAACTTGGCACGTAAAAATCTACAGCCAATCATTAGCGGACCGGAGTTCCACTGTGGCGACCCCTAACCAGGAAAAAGCCAAAAGACACAAAAACAACAATAATCTCCCTTCCATTTCTACCATCCTGTTCACCTTTTTTTTTCCACTTGTTCCATGTCCTCTTGAATGTCTCTGTGGATTCCTTCTCTATCACCGTGTATGGTAGTCCATTCAATGGGACGAGAACTATGTCTGGAGAAAGTATTTTTGGAGACTAAGTGATTAATTTATCTGTAAAACCTCTGTGCTAACAGTTATTGTGCATTACTGTATTAACCTGGAAGATTGCCTAAGGTTCTTATCCCACAAACAGAAATATCAGCTAAGCCTGATCCACTTAGCATTACTACATTTTTATAGTTTAAGGTTGTATGGTTTTATCAAATGGTGGCACAAATAAAACAGGAAGGTATTACTGTTGTGAAGGCTAGAAATCAGATTTAAATATGTAGGCCATTCTCTTGTCTCCTATTACTGGATTGGTCTGATGGCACCATGATCCTGTCTTTCAGAATTGACCATGCATTTTACATCAGCAGATTCACTGTCCATGGAATTTCACAATCTCACCACACTCTGTGTAAAATAAAATATCTTGCATTAAAAAAAATAGTTTTAATCCAGCTGCTGTCTGTGTGAAACAAGATTGTCTTCTAAAAAAAACACAAAATATGACGTCATATACTGACCAGAACACAACAGTCATTTACTTGTACCCGACTATAAATGTGCTAGAAATCAGTATTTTATTGTTTGTGGCTTTGTATCAGTATGTTATATACTCCTAACACATTTGTATAGTATTTGTTTTCGATACTGGGCACTTCTCCTTTGTGTGAAATTACATACAAAACTCATCATGCTTTCAGCAGATGATTAGTGTATCATGCCATGCTTTCTTGAAGTAATAGGTTGTGAATAATTAGATAAAATGTATTAGTAAGGTCTATGAAGGCTGAACTAGTTCTACTCCCTTTTTTGGCATTCTGAAAGACATTATCAGTTAAGGCATACACTGCTGCTGTTGCTATACCTTAGCAGCACCTCTCTCAGAACTCTTCACCGTAACGGTCATGCCTGCGTGTTCTAGGACAACATGCAACCTAGAGAAAATTCTGTCGCAATCTTCTCTCAGTGGATGCTAGAACATCCTAACCAGGATCTGAGTTCCTCTATGCAATTAATGTATGTTTATAGTATTTGTTTCAAATGATCTTACTCTACTTTATGGTGTCTGGAATAACAGCTCTCTTGTACATCACCCTACACTTTTTTAGTTCCTCTCTCTATCCGGCTCACCCTCCTATCCCCCATCTCCTTGACATTACACTTCCTATATACTACTAATTAATTCCTTTTCAATAACCTACAAAAGTGACCTTCTGGACTTACTAGTGCTCTGTCTTAATATAGTCTATACTATTTCTCTCTCTCATATCTCCTTTTCTTGACCTTTGTCTTTGTTTTGACCCCTCTCTCCCTCTTCTACCTCCCTATTTTCCTTTCTTGCTTCCCCTGCCTCCCACTTGAACTCACACTACTGTTAATAGGCTCTCCCTCCATGCTAATCCCTTTTTCTTCACTTGGTTAGTATTTACCCATAAAATTTCTTACCTGGCTGATTGTTTTTTCCTTGGACTCACAAGGAATCAGGGCCAGCCTGCTCTGTTTGCCCTCCCTATGCATGCGCCCACTCCACTACCCTATTCTACTCCCATTTCCACCCGCCCCTGGTTCAATTACTTTTATGTCAACCCACACTCCTCCTACTATTACAAGTCATTTAATCATACCCACCTTCCACCTATACTCAATTTAACACTCCCATCCCACTTTATATATTAATTACCAATGAAATACCTTACATATCTTTCTCTTGATCTTCCCCACCTCAGCCCAAGATATATTCTACACCTAAACAGTATTCCTATCCCAAGATATAATCTACACTTAAACATTGCATCTATTCAAGTATTACCAACTGCAATCTCCTAGTTCAAACGCCATTCAACCATATCACTTATCTCCATACTCAGCCTCTCTCTAACATTTTACTTTCTACTACTATTAACATCAATACAAAACAACATTTCATACTCTAGCTCTTGATACCTTATCTGATGTGTCTTCTAGTCTATACTCAACAGATATAACCTTATGCATTAAACTAAAAGTCCTTCCCCTACAAGACAATAAAATAAGATTAATACTAAAATATGAATTTAAACCAAAAAGGAAACAGCAACCCACTAATCTCCCAAATACAAACCCCAGCCTAATCCTTTGTGGTGAAATACATCGCAACCCTGGTCCAATCCATTCCCCCTGAACCCCTGTAACTCCTACAAATCACTAAACTTCAGTACCCTTAATCTTCAAAGTATTAGAACTAAAATCCCAGATTTACATGCCTGGATAGCACACAACAAGCCAGATTTTATAGCTGCTACTGAGATATGGCTAAAACCATACATTAAAAATGCAGAATTTCTACCCCCAGGTTTTGCTTGTTTAAGAACCGATAGACCCTGTAAAAAGGTGGAGGCTTTGTACTTATATACTCTAATACTTTTAATATAAGCTCACATACTAAACTCATTTCTAATTTTTTCCCAAAAATGAACAACTGCAAAAGCCTCTGTATCATAGTCCTGTATATCCCTCCTGGCAATAACACTCCCCTAGTAGAGGAAATCCTGGCTTGGACAACTAATAATATAGAGAATGAAACAATCATTCTTGGAGATGTAAATATTAACTGGTTAGAGATCTCACACCATCAGCCTTCCTCCAGCATCAACTTATATAACCATATGCAGCTAATTATCGACGTAACAAGACCCAACAAAAGCAATAACAATGGCTCAATCCCGGACTGGATTATGGTCTCGGACCCCAACAGAATCTCAGACACAGGGACACTCCCTAACAGCATTGGTGATCACCAACCTGCCTTCATAATATGTAAATCTACCCCATTGCCTAGTACACACCAGAGACCTATCTCACTTCAGCCCAACCACTCTTAATAAAACCTTATACAGCATCAAATGGAATACACTAAAGTTCCTTCCCCTGGATGATGCTGTTGATTTCTTCAAGTCCACTTTCCTCTAGATACTAAACAAACTAGCCCAACTCCAACAAAAGAGAGTGAAAACTAATCACTCCAGTTGGCTTACTAGATCCACTAAACAACTCATGATTGCCAGGGACAAAGCCTGGAAGTTATGGGAAAAAAACAAAAATCTCTCTGACCTAACCCAATACAAACAGCTCTGCAATCTAGTTACACATCTAGTCATTAAAAACAAAAAAAGGAACACTACCTTAGTCTACAAAACCATCACATGCAACCCCCCCCAAAAAAAAAAAAAAAATTCTGGAGCTACATGAATTCCTTATTAAACCCAGGGACAAACAATAACCCTTGCCGAAATACAGATAAAACACCCATAGAAATAGCCTCACTCTAACTCATATTTCATAAATAATATTGCTGATCTCACTGCCGACTTCCCTCAAAACAACTTAGCTCTTTCATTTTCACCCACACCCCCATTATCCAGCTTTTCTCTCTCATTCTCTCTCACCATCACCATAAATAAACTACTTCTCAAACTCAAAACTGGCTCCAATGCCCCTGACACCCTACCTCCAGAATTTCTACAACTTTCTGTTAATTTCACTACCTACCCCATATCAGTCTACTTCTTAACAGATCCATTCAAGAATCCCATATACCTTCTATTTGGAAAAAAACATATATTTTCCCTCTTCACAAAGGTAGAAATAACACTGAAATCTCCAACTTCTGACCCATTGGTATCCTCTCACCCACATCTAAAATCCTGGAAAAATGCATCCATAGTCAGCTGCTTAATTATCTACTACATAACAAAATCCTCTCTCCCACTCAGCATGATTTTAGGCCAGGTCACAGCACCACCACTGGCTGCCCTTATATCCTTCTTGGATACAGTCAACTGGGCACATGATGAGGGAAAATTGTCTCTTCACTCTATCTTGATCTTTCCAAAGCCTTTGATACTGTCTCTCACCCTCTTCTTCTCTCTAAATTATCTAACTTGGGCATCTTTCCACCACCCTTACCTGGTTCTCTAACTACCTCTAACTATCTCACAGACAGGCAACAAATGACCAAGTGGCAACACTCTCTCTCTCTCCATTCCTCAGCACCACCACAGGAGTGCCACAAGGATCCATATTAGGGCCAGTTCAGTTCAGCATTTTTATCAACAACTTCCATAACACTCAGTCAAGGCACAGTAATCCCGTATGCATGTGAATCAACCATCATCTGTACCATCAATTCCATACCAGAATTACAGTCACTCACTCAAAGTGCCCTCTTTCTACCAAAACATGAATGACCAATAACCACCTTGCCCTAAATCCCCAAAAAACTAAAGTTGTGCTATTTACCCCTAAAAAACAATTCCTAAACAAAGAGGAATTTATTATTCACTCCCAGAATAACACTTTCGTTGAGGTTGCCCATAACACTAAACTTCTAGGTGTCATCATAGATGAAAGCCTAACATTTGATCTGTACATTAACAGCAATATCAAAAAAAAAAAAAAAAAAAGCATCAAAAACTGGGCCTGCTCTATAGACACAAATGCTTCTTCACCCATTCCACAAGACTATCCCTTGCCTCTTCCTTTCTGCTACCATCTCTTCTTTATGGGCTCCATTCTTTACTGATATTCAACCCTCTCTTAGATCCAAATTGGAGTCATGTTACAATAAAATTGCTAAATTCGTAACCAATGCAAAATATTCATCTCACTATTGTGCCTCACTTCAACTACTAAATTGTCTAGAACTTCCCCATCACCTTATATATTTACAACTAACCACCGCTCACAAATTGATATTCAAGCCATCTAATTGCCCTGCCCTCTCTTCACTACTTACCCTGTACCACCCGAATAGACCTCTCCAATCTAAAAATCAAATGCTCCTAAATGAAGAGTAACCTAACATTTCAGGTGGTCAGATGCATTACTCCTTTACTGTTGCTAAACTATGGAATACCCTCCCACCATCGCTCAGGACTACTTGTGATGTAGCACTCTTTAAAAAATCCCCAAGACAACACCTTTCCTCTCTATGGCAGTGCACATGTGCCATGACTGCACTTCCCAAAACCTAACACTACCTACTACTCTGTTATAACTCGTCCTCCTCCTACTTATTCAGGCAACTGCAATTCTAACACTGCCTACTACATTGGTTGTACCATTACTTCGAGGTGATGACTTATAAAGAGCAATGATTTGTACTAAGCTGTCTTATTATTAACCTAATTATCCAACTTAATAACCAATGTGGTCATGTCACATATGTACAGTCACCTTATCCTTTATGCTGTAATCTAATAACTATGCAACAATTTTCACCTACATCACTCGATTCCATACTGCAACTCAGGCTTAGCTATGCATTTGTCCGTATTATGTATTGTATGTATTGCACTGTATATTAGTAAATTGTATTGGACATTGTATTTTCTGCTGTATGGTTGATTGTGAAGCTTTTCTCTCCAGGCCTTCACTGAAAATGGGCTCACTAAGGCCCAGTGAACCATCCCTGTAAACAAATGCAAATTAATTAATAAATAAATAAATACTCCTGCCCATCCAAAAAACATTCTTGCAGGGGAATAGCATGTTATAGTTCTTAACAGAGGTAGACGACTGAGAATAAACTAAAATTTAAAAAAGTTTGTAAGGGTTGGGAGAACAAAAACTGTTCTGTCATCACTGGGAGTAGTGTGTTGTGGAACTTCTGATGAGAAGCTAACTATGACTTGCTTCTGTATAACTGGTATTTTGTTGGTACAGCAGCAAAGAATACAGATGTAGTGTACGGAAAAGGCCGCAGGCTATATGATCATGATACAATTTTATAAACCAGGGGTGGAGACCATCGGATCCAAGTGGGGAGTCTCCAGGCATGTGCTCTAAGAGTTTCGTAGCTCTTATGGTTGAAAAATAGAAAGTGGGTGGCTCAGTGGGAGAATGCAAAGTGATGCATGGGTAGAGAAAGGTGCTAAGCAACTAAAAATAAATTGAGAAAGTCAGTTGGTGAAAGTGGGCCTGTAGATGTCGGTTTAGTTATTTGATTTATTAGTTTCTACATGTGTTTGAATTGCTTTTTATATATTTTCTACTGAACATTTCAAAACATATAATATCATCATGCCTCAAAAACACCAAAACATTTTTCTTTTTGAGTAGCAAACCCTTGCTGTAAAATAGTGATGTATGCAGAAGTACTTAACAGTGCTTCACCTAACATTCTTTTTATATACATATTGCAACTTTTAAATTTCATTACAATAACAATTCCCAATTTTCCCCCAGCTCCTCACTCTGACCCCATTTGGGAAAGACTACTACCCAGGTTAATGACAACTGACTGTGCATATAAGAGTAATGAAGCATGAAACATAACTTGTGTCATCCACTCATTGCCCTAGAAATGGACATAATTCACTTATAGATATTATAATAATTATTATTATTATTGACTAACATGACTGCTCAGTACTTTCTCCCATTCCTTCCTCATTTGTCCCTATTTTGAGCTGCCAGTACTTGCCTATATGTTCTCATATTATTGACCATTATTTACCTTCCAGCCTTTAGCTATAATTCTACTTACCCATGCTTCCAGATGCAGTAACTGCACTTTCTCTTATGCTTTCCATCTCTCCTCCTCTTCACTTGATTCCAGGAGTAAGAGCAACATTTTGGGACTTGCTTCTCACACACTCCTTCCCAGTCCTCTGTACAAGCATTCCATAAATGTTTAACTGCCTGGCCCTCCTAAAACATATGTAGATTTTACTGACACTTTCTCTCCATACTTCTATCATTGTCCTTCTCCCACCTTTCAATATCGCTGTAACAGAAGGGGGTGTTCTGAACCACCTATGCAACCGTCTTGTATGCTGATCTCGTACAATAGGTACAGCTTTACATTACGTATACATTCTGAACACCTCACTCCATTCTTCTTCAGATATAATTATATCCTTTACAATTTCCCACCTTCTTTTTAATTTCTCCATTCCCAGACATATTTTGCTATCAATTAACCTTGCAAAATTTATAAATATATTTATATATTTATATATATATATATATATATATATATATATATATATATATAGTTGCAAATACCTTCCTTCATGAGTACTAATATGTACACTTTCTCACGAATTGTTCACATTATACCAGTTCTTACTCACCAAGCCTTAGCAGCTAGTTACATAAACTGTAACCATTCCGCTACTTTCAGGCCATATCTTTCCACTCTCTCACCTTATAAATCTCCACTTGTACTCCTCCTCCCCCATTCTATATATCATCTGCATTATTCATTGATTGTGCTGGCCTTAAAAACATTTTTTCATAAATGGAAATAAAAAGCCATATATTGTTTAATAGCCAGTTTTGTTAGATTGCCTTAGGTTAATATAATTATCTCTATTACTTAGGCTTCGGGCATTTTTCCTTTCTTGATATGACTGGGGTTTCTAGTTATGCGGGTGTGGCTTACTATGGTCTGAAATGATAGTATATTGTGTTTCCAGTAAGTGAAATAGTTTTGCTGCCAGTGTTTTAGCAGACTTTGTGGGATTATTGATGCTAAGGAGAGGGGTCTATTCAGTATGATTTTGGTCTTTTAAATGCAGCAGTATTTTGGTCAAAATTTTTTTCTAAAGGAAATAACTTTTTTTTAAATTTTTCATTTAATGAGTGGTCAAATATGGCGGGTATCAATTTCAGTTGTATGATTTATGAAGTTTGTACTAATAAGGGCATATAGGGAGTGGTTGTTTGTTTTGAAGCTTATCCTTAGGGAAATGTATTAACTGTGAAAGCTTTTGTCAGCAAGAAAATCATTGAGTTCATGTCTGTGAGGACGTAAAAGTCTGATATTAAAGTCTCCTAGAATCATAATATTTTTATATGGTCGTATGTCTGGGAAGTATCTAGTACTTGGAATATCAGCTGTTTAAATTTTTCAGGGGTGGAAAAAGAGAAAACACTGGAAATGCTTAAGTGATTAGAATGAGTGGACATCAAATGGCAATATACAGTCAACCAGATTAGGAGGGTCTCATTGACAGACTGAGCTGCTGTGTGTATTTGTAATAAGGTGCTACCCCCAGGTCTTCCAGTTATAAATAACATAAAACAGGGAGGTGCTGGATAAAGACTGAGAAGTTTATCTAGTTATTTCCGCTTATTTTTGTATTCTGTGTTTAGGATGGAAGGCTTAAGAGACCTGAGGTCTAGTGATCTTGTTCCACAGAAATGTTTGTTTTTGGAAGTGGTTTTCCTAGACAGTAAGAGGTGTGTGCTGGAGTTGTACTCCATGTTGTTTTTAGAATAAGAAAATACAATACAAGTGTTAATTTTATTTATTTATTTAACATTTGTTGACTGGGAAAGTCCGACTAGGACAGAGTCTATTTTCAGCAGAGGCCGGGGAGAAACACACTAGATGCATGTTTTTGGATTGTGGGAGGAAACTGGAGTACCTGGAACAAACCCACGTGAATGCAGGAAGAACATGCCAATTCCGCACAGAAGGCATCCCAGCTGAAAATCAAAATGGAGAACCTCTTGCTGTGAGGCGACAATGTCAACTGCTGCACCACCCCAATATTAAGACTTTTGGAAACTTAAACTTGCAACGATGTGATTTTATTTTTTATGGTTTGTTTACTGACTGTAGTTGATGGGGGTGGCATTGAAAGGGAGGGTTGAATGTTTTGTGTTTTGCATGCAAGATCATGAATGTTTGTGTTTACCAGAATGGGAGTGTGTGGTGGTGGATATGTGTATGTATGACAGGAATGTATGACTAAAGTATGGATACATTACAAGGAATTGGTTGCTTGAGAATAAGTAAATATACATACCAATATACGTATTACTGAAAGTGTCACATTACAACCATATATATTCATAATTCTATCATATGTTAATGATGTGCCAAAAGGGCACAAGGTGCTACTGGGGAGCAAGCTATATGTCTAAGTGAAATATTGTCAATTTTATTCATGGAAGGAAGTGAAAGTCCATCAGTTGACTGAAGGGCGTGAAAGGTCAGATAACTGGCCAGGAAATTATGTGGGGGGCAGGAGTGGTAGTATTATTCACTTTGTGGTGGCACAGCCAATATTATTTTCGTTGCTGGTATGTATTATACTTTTATATTAGATAGACAAAGGCGTTGCTGCCAGTACTTGTTTCATTTAGCAGCAGTTGTCGGTTCTCAAGTGGCACAAAACATTTCTGAATGAATAGGTACTTTAATATATATCTGCACCATCAGGAAGTGAGTGACACTGGCTACTGCCTAGTCTGTAAGAATTATTCCTTGACAAAGGAAATCTGTCTTCTTATAACCAAAAATACCTTTCCATTAATTAATGTTTCCCACTCCTCTCAGATTTAGGTATATTTTTGGCACTTAACTGACCAAGTATTCAGAACTCTGACAGCACCCATCCAAAGTATGCTGTACTTGATATACTGTATAAAAAATGGTTCCTCTTCAGAAGGTTGAATGGCTGAAATCTCGAAATGTATATGGTCGAGACCATATGCTTGAAATTTCAGAAGCTCGACAATCTGAATGGGGATCAGCATACAGCACAGAATGGGAGATTTCCCTTTCTGTGCTGTAGTGCGATCTCGGAGTTGGAATAAATAAGTAGCGGGGGTTGCAGGGGGGCTTGCCCTCCGGCAAAAACATTATTTTGTTGTTTTTTTTTTTTTCCCTTTCAGAAGGTCGAACTTCTGAAATTTGAGCATATGGCTTCGGCCATATGTATTTTGCGATTTCAGCCATTTGACCTTCTGAAGGGGAACCATAAAAAACATGTACAATTCTTGAACTATCCACAGCAGTTTATCACTTTCATCCACAGTGTAGCGGACTTCATCAGAACTGATAAAGTCTGGAACAGTGAGGATGAGAATGCTAATCTTTTGAATAAACTGCTGTGCAGAATAATTCATGAACCTGGTTTTGCTATATTTGTATTTATGGTGCACCTGATACAGACCTTGCCTTGTGGTGAGTATCTCCAGCACTCACCCAGTTTGATGTTTCTACTATGGCTCCATCATTCTGCACACTTTTTTTTCTCCCATGAAACCTGCCGAGTTAGCTTCTTCACTCAACCAGGAATATATCTTTGCAGCCTAAATGCTTGAATGGGAACTAAAAACTTTCTTAAAGAATTTGATAGTTCATTATTATTTACATGTGTTTAAATCAGATGATCAGAACATAAGTTATTTTCAGTTTTGGACTTGCACCATCTCTGTGACCACAACTTTTGATTAATGACACCCTCACTATTTAATTCTGTCAAGAAAACTGTTTATGTAGTTGTGTAAACCAACTTTCTAACATTATTTGAATGTTTTCTAATTAACTTCATAAAGCAAGCCATAAAAATGTATAAAATAAAAATTGTCAGCAAAAAGTATAGAAAATTACCGAAATTAAGAATCCGCAAGAAGTTTAATGAAAGCAACCTCATATCTTGGAGGTTTTTTTTTCATATTATAGATAAAGTAATACGTTATCCAACTGCTGAGGAAGACTCACAAACAAACAATAACCAAAGAAAAAAGTAATGTGAGTCTACCAACATGGTGCAAACATACAAAACCACAAAACTTAGAGAAAGAATACTTGAACATTTGGGGAATATATGTAATAAAGTGTTAACCAATGCTTTAGCCAATCATGCATTCCTATGTCCTGGACATGATTCTTTTAAGTTTAAGGTTTTACAAATGTTACACCCCAGTATGAGAAGGGGTGATTTTAATAATAATATAGAAATGAGTGAATTAAGATGGATTATTTCTTTGCAAGCATGTAAGAAACCTGGGCTTAACAGTGGTGTTTCTCTTAAACCAGCTTTATTGGGAAGGCGGTGACTGAGCTAGAGTTGTTTTTGATTGATTGTCTTAACTTGATTATGCCTTGACATGATTGGTTGTATTGTATTTTAAATTTGTGCTTTTTTATTTGCAGTTTGTATTTGGTCTGAAGAAGCGGCAACCCCATGAAAGCACTAACCATTTTTTAATAAATTTAGCCATTTTTATTTTTTTGTGGTTTTGTATGTTTGCACCGTGATAGCAGACTCACATTAGATGTTTTCTTTTTTTCATATTATGACTGACAAATAAAATATGCTATTATTTTACCACATCATAATCATAAACATTGTAGTTGGTACGTTTTTCAGATATGGGTACAAAATAACTTTCCTTTTTATATGAAAATGTTTATCTTCAGTCCAGTATAATTAATTGTATGTCCTTTAATCAATATAAGTTTAATCACCACAAAAATAGGCACAATCCTAAAATAATGCTTTTCCACATAGGTGGCACTGCAAAAGTGACAAGATACACACAATATTTTTTTTAAAGAGCAAGCCTCACTACACTCCCTGATGTGAAAGCAAGCTTTGACTACCCTAGTCTTTATATCTAACTAGTGAAATAGAAGAAGAGGAAAACAAACATAAAACTCACGATTCCCCTCTTCCATTTCTAACACACAAGAGGTTCTGCAAATTGGCCACTTGTGGTATTCTGAAGCACTGTCACAAGATCCCAATAATCTTCCTGTTGTAACATTGCGAGAGCTGCGTATCTAGTGAGTGACAATTTACAGGTTTCCTTTTAGCCATCCATCTTCGGAACATGTTTTTTACATGTTGTCTACTTTGGGTCAAGATGACACTTTAAAACCAGGAGCAAAAAATAATAAACTATAAATATGTTGTCAGATGAAGTCCTTTAACACTGCAAATGTTCATTAATCAAAACATAAAGGAGCAATATAGTGATTAGATCATGCGGCCTCGTTAATGTGACAACTGTCATTTCATAAACAAGACATTATATTTATAATCTTGAATAAGCCACCTTCAGATATAGATATAAATGGTTTCTAGCTTTATATATGAGGTAGAAATGAATATGTGTAAATGGACAGTCTAATAAATGGCCAATGGTTTCTTATCTCTATCTGATTGTTGTACAAATCTACATACTGATACTCCCTTCTTACTCCCAAAGCAGTGTACACCTATTCAAAGCTCCCTTCAATATCCCTGTTTCAGAGCTTCACTACTATCTCTGTAGGGAGGGGAGTCATTTCACTGTTCAAATGTACAAAATATCGAACATTCTTTGGTCGAATGTTCAGAATATTGAATTGTCTTTTTTGCCGATTGCAGGTACTTCTGTGGATTGGGAGTTTGCCCTCTCCATAATATAGTGTGATCTCTAAATTGGTGTATACAATTTGTAGGGAGTTTGAGGGTGGTGTAGCTGGGCTTGTCCCCTGCAAAAAAGTATGTTTGTTTTTTCTTTTTTTCAAGTTACTGAGGTTCAATATTTTGTGTTTCCACCCTTAGATCTTTTGACTTTTTGATACAGATCTGTAGGAAGTACTTCATTATTTCTGACTTGAATTTCTAGTCTTACAATTGTTAGTGTTGCTGTTCCTTACTACATATTTTTCCTAGTAATATCAGTCCTAGATGATCCATGAGGATATAGTGAATCCATAGCATGGCACAAACATATCCAGACTGTATATAATGATGTGACAGCAGCCTTTCGTCATATATATATATATATATATATATATATATATATATATATATATGTCCCCATGTCAGTAAGTCTCATCAGTATACTCTTCACTGTTTTTATATAGTTCTCATTATCTGATTTTAAATACTGGACATAGTAGCACTGGTCTGGCTTTACCACTTTTTTATCCAATGCAAATAATGCTGGATCCCTTAGTCCTCATCCCCACTGGTCTAAAACACATCATCCTATTAATATTTACAGCATCCAATGCACAATAGGTTACATGACCCAGTCTGATGTGGGGGTCACTTTCACAACTTTTTCCTACCAGGCTTCCTTAGATAAAACCACTTAATGTTTACTTCATCTTTGGGATTGTTCCTTTGAAGTGCACAGCCCATCATTTCCTTGCATTTCATATTGCCTGATGTCTTTCTGAGCATTGTAATATGCATGTAATAACTTTATTGGGTATCATGAAGAATGAGAAAAAAAACATTTTAGATCTTGGGAACAAACAAAAATGAACAGTTATGAACTAGCGCCAGTGATGGTGAACCTATGACATACGTGTCAAAGGTAACACACCCCACAATGTTTTGGGTGAGACACCAACAATCACGAACACCCAAGTTACCAAAGACACTGCTTTTGCATTCGTTGCTCTGATGAAGTGCACTGAATTATTTTGTGTCAAGAGCTTTTAACATGCCAAACCCAAAAAGTTCACCATCACTGAACTAGTCTTTACTATGATGAACATAGTTTTATATTTTGCCCTCAGATAAACAAAACATCGTTTATTTTTGTCACATTAAGGTGTCATTCATGCTAAAGGCTAAAAAATTTGCCTGATAATCTAAAGAAGGAATACACATTTGACAAATCACATTTGGGAAATGTCTTGCCCTCTGCCTTTCTTTAACTTTTTGCATCGATCCTGCTCCACTGGGCTCCCAGTATTTTCTCTCCCATTCCACCTTATCAGTTCCTGCATGAGTAGTCCATTCACTGTCATCTCTAGTTCCCATATTCCACATGAAGTTCCAAAGTTTGTCTGCAGACCTCATATCCCCTACAGCCCCTAAATTCTCTGCTGCCCCAAGATCATAGCAGAGAGATGTAAGATGACCATTATGGTCAGAAGGGGTACAGGTAGCAGATTAAAATGATTTACTACTCCTTGGATATTAACTGTGAGGGTTGTGGACAGTTGCATTATGTCTATAGGAATAATGATTGTTTAAAACATAAATAAAAAAAAAAAAAACACTGTGACTGTAAAGCACCAATGTTTTGTGGTGAGGAAAATCTTAATGAATCTTTCTGTATCATGGTATCCCTGCAATAGTTTGGCGGTGTGTTTTTTTAATGAGGTATTATACTAACAAGCAAGTTAATTGGTTATGTGTTTTTACTTTTTAGGCAATTCAAATGGATGATATATAAAAATGTTTGTCATGTAAATGTTTTATTCTGAAGACCAGTAATAGGTCAAAAGCACTTAATTCACATTAAAATAAGTCCTTTTAAGTTTCACAATTTTTTTTATTTTTGGTTCGTTTAAATTGTGATAGAGGCAAACAGTTCATGTTTTTCATTATTCTTGATTGTTTAAAACATATTTGCTCAGTAAAAAACTGCCTGATAACATTTATTTAAATTGCAGAGAATGGATCATGCTTCTTTAGATCTATGAATATATCCATATGATCATAGGTTTATAGGAAATATAAGACAATTAAGTCACAAGATCATTTACACCTTGTCAATAACCACCCTTGTGCTGTACTCCTCTTCTCAAGGAGGGCAAAGTAATTTCATCTTCAAATATTTTAAAGAGCTTGCTTCCTAAGCAATAATACATGATTTAAAGTGAAGTATAACCCAATTAATAAAATAATAAAAAAATTATAAAAATTAAATATTATTCACAATAGATGAACTAAAAAAAGACAATGATCAAATGAAACAAACTCCTACAACTCGAGTAAACAATTCTAGATGCTGCCAAAGGAATCTCGCAAAGCAGGTCAGTTCGAGAGTACATTTATTGGTATGCATCCAATCAATTGGATTTAATTTGAAGGATGTAAGTTGTCACTTTGTTTAACTTACAATGGAATTTTATTTCAGAAGTGTAGTAGGCACTAGGTAACGAATTTGTCTCTCCAGCACATATTACTTGTGTGGTGATGCAGATTTAAGACCCTGATTTTGGTATTAGAAGAGCTATTTGACAGGCTAAGATACAAAAGATCAAGGAGGACCCTGCAGAAGCAGTCAAAGCAGCAAACCCGAAAATAGATGCAGTCACCTTCCATATCAGCATAGAAAGGAGCCTGTTCTCTGCGTGACTCTTGCCTCAGCACTTTGCAAGTCTTAAGGTATAGATGTTATGAATTTAATTCCCACAGGGCAGTTAAAGGTGATTTGACATGTAATGGCTAAGGTGTAGTGAGAACTGAACAGGTGACAGAACAGATGGGAGGGCCTTGATGGTCATCACCTATGGAGTGTAAAAACACCAAGAAAATATGGTTCAAATTAACTAGCTCACTGCAAGTGCATAGTTAATGTTGCCATCAGCCAATAAATATTGCTAAACTGCATTTGTTATTGTAAAAGAAACACAATTTACACGCAACTTATTATTATTAAATAATAACTTACATAGCCAGGATAACATTTGTTGCACAACATTGGAAATCTCAAAATAAAACTGTAACAGAGATATCAAGTGAAATTAAGAAAAAAATGGTCAAGGACATCTGATGTGGGGTGTCAGACAAACGTACAGCTGAAAATGAAAAGCAGGATCAGTTTCATGAAATGCTTTATATGGTACAGATCAAAGGAAGGAAGATTGTAATGCCTGGGTAAAAGAAAGGGAGAGAGAGAGACAGAAAGAAAAAGAGGATGGGTTGTCTCTGCAGTTAACATTTTTGTTGTTGTTAATTGCCTGAAGAACCCCTTGGTCATCATGTTTGACACAGTTACCTATCGCCTACAATGTTATTCAAGTGTTCTCGCTGTTCAAAGCCATTGATACGCTGCTCTCATGTAGCCAGCTCCACACAGACCACTCATAACATGAACAATGCAGACAAGTATCGATTGCACTAATGTATTCTACAGTAATCACACCAATACCTAGACACCTAATGGTATGTACACTACACAATACGATGGTACATACAAATCACTCTCCTTTGAGTTGGGAAGTAATCAGTTATAGTGACCCTCCTCAACAATCCATGAAACAATCACCTACCTGCAGAAACACATCTGTAGAAATGGCTGGAATGTCACAGTGGCATTTTATTCACCTTGTACTTGGACTGTTCAGCAACATAACTGCTTTATTCTTTTAAGGAAATATTTTGCATGTCTTTTAACAACACACCCCTCCCCCACAAACAAAAACTTGTCTTTTACACAGTCTATAAATATAATAATGCCATCCGTTTATCTAGTCTGTGACAAAGTCATGGTTATCACCGCCACAAAAATCTTATCTTCATAAAAACACATGAAAACCACAATGCAAAAGGTTGTTAGTGTACATTGCCACATGTGTGGCACGTAGGGAGACCATTTTTACTGCCGATGACATATGACAGTATTGTGATGCTGGAAGGGTGCATAGTCTGCAAAAAGACTTGATTGTAAGGTTTGCCACTAAGTGCTTGGTTGTCTTTATCTATGTACTGTGCACTGAACATGCTCAGTAACATGGATATGGCTATTTCATGTCCATATGGAAGTTAGAATTGGCACAGTTCCTTTTTATGACTTGAGCTATTGCCTGATTCATGTACCCGACAGTCTGCACGAGGTAGAAAAAGTATAAAAGGCCATTTTTGTGAATTACCCTGCCAAACACTGAAGTAAACTTCTTATTTTCCTTCTGTAGATTTACTAACTCCCTACAAATCTCTTTTATTGTGATTTATTTATTGTCAGAGCAGTTTCTTGAGCAGTTATCTTCTCTGCTAAAGAAACATCTCACTGTCACATACTCTCTGTCTCTTGTGCGTGTGCACACACACACACACACACACACACACACACACACACACTGTACTAAGCATTCAGGCTACAAATTCTCTTAACACACTGGCATTTCTTAAGTGCCTTTTTTAACTAAGAATGGTGCTCTTCCCTTTCTAGGCACAAGTGGGTATTTAAGCACTGTATCTAACATCAGCAACTTAACACCTGATGATGGCATCCTGCTAGCCTGGAAGCTTGAGCAATTGCAAAACCTGTGCTGGGGAATAAAATTATTACATCACCTTTGTGGTCCAGTGTCTTTGTCCTTTCAGGTAATGGTTCAGGACAGCATTTCTTAATTATTTTCTTACTGCTGAACACCAGTGATATTCATAATTCTGACCCTAGTCTGGTATTGTACAACGCAAATTCCAGCCACAGTAAACACTGTGGCTGCTTATAAAATGCCCTGTTGTTCTTTATCTTTGAATGTTGCTGTAGTTTTCTTCTGCCCATTCACAGCTCTCATTTTTAGTATTTAAATTCCTTTCCTTTCTGCCACCGTTTACCTTTTTGATGACTTCTATACTTTGGATGAATGCAGCAAAATAATATGGTATAAATTTAAAATTATAGCAATAGAATTATTTAAAAATGTGATTAAATGTTCACAAATTCTTCCTTGCAAAAGCCAGCAAAACCCTAGTATTACTTCCTGATTGGTTGGTCATACAGACCACAAATTTTCCATTGGTTTCTAGTACCTCACTGTGGAGACCCATAGTACACGTACATAACTGTTAATGAGTTTTCACTCCAGGATTACTACAGCTGGTGCGGCATTTTATTTTATTTTTTTTTATCCCCGAGTGGTGCGTGTTCTACTTTCTCCCATTCGATGTTTGTATCAAGTCATCTCATTCATATCGATCTGAATTTAACTGTTTGAAGCATTAACAATGAGCTTTGATCAATAAACGGGGGGGGGGGTGTCACATGGTTTATACAGTGTGAACAGATAAATCAAGTGTGGTACTTCTTGTCTGACCTACCTCATCTGCTTTGCTGCAAAGATATGTATTAAAGTGCTCAGTTCTATTTGCTGAACTTTTGCTCATACTTTTAACTATATAGTGATATGCAATAATAACCTTAACCCTCTGAATTAAACTAACCTTCTCAGTTAGCACAACTTAAAATTCACGCATGGTATTTCTCATCACAAACTAAAAGTCAACACAAATGAAAATCTGATGAAGTCTTTTAATTGAGTAAGACAAAAGCGCTTATCCTTAGTAATAAAAATGTGTTTAAAATTGTATTAGTGATGAGTTACGCATTCTGCATTGGTGTTTTAGCATTTCTTTATCACCTTTCTGATGAAGAACCTGAAATAATTCTAACAGCAACTCCATTAGTCAAACAGTAATAAACTGTAAGGTCATATTTAAATATTAAAAATATATTAATGATTGACTTTCTGCTCAAAGTTTTATTATTTCCAAGCAAAGTGTCAACAACTTGACATTAGGGCTATTAGAAAAGGAAATGACAAACATATACTAAAAAATCCTTCAGGAAACAGAAGTAGCTTTAAAATCCATCCACATGGTAACCCAACCAGCAGTTTCCCTGTGCTTCTAACAGAACATTGACATACAAAATGTCAGGTCAGAACTTCTTAGCAAACCAAAGATGGAGAATTTGCTCATTTCTGATGCAGAGCTGTTTTGCAGTTTATCATCACTTTTGAATCAGCATGTGCTAATGTGCTAAAAGGGTCTTCACTCATTCCCTGTAATTGTGTTTTATAAAGCGATAAGTACACATTCCTTTTTTTTTTTTGGAAAAATTATCCCTTAGTTCCATGATATAATTAATAAAATAAATTGGTCCAACACAGTCTAAGTCTTTTATATATGAACAATAATTTATACGCATATTTATTTCTGTATGGACTATTCAGCTCCTTATATGTATTTTAAGATGTGTTGATTTTTCTACTGGGACTATAGAATGTATTTTCACATACTTCTGACACAGTTCCTTGCTCTGTATTTAGAAAGTCATCATTATAAATTAAGTGTTTTCCCAAAGGACTGAGATTACAATACTAATATGAAGGAAAACAATGAATGAATGCATAGCTGCAGAGCAGAGGTGTGCTGTGAATAACAAGTTTACAAAGTGCAGTACATCCATGCTTTTGCGATGCCATGGCAGTAGTGTGTCAGAATACCTTATCTACAGAACCACTGACAGCAAGCAGGTTGCAGATTTAAGCCCAAATGAAACATGCAGTTAAATGCATAATACCTCCTATTAACTAATATTGTATTTATATTTCTTTGACACACTGATGTGGAATGTTCATATTACAACTGCAATTTCAAAGTGCACATTATTCTATAAAACATAATCTGAAGCAAATGTGCTCTGACTTATTTTGTAAACTATGAAGTGTTTCACTGGCACAGTGGCACATATATTTGCCTGGAAGCTCAGTGTCCTATATACCTGTTTGTTGGCTTAGTGGCATGTATATGTCTACTTGACACCTGACATAGTAGCATGTATACCTGTATAATGGCTGGCAGTGTGTGTGTTTGAAGTTAGGCATTGACTCATAGGCGGTGGAATGGTCATACAATGATGTTGTTCTGCACCAGAGCAATGGATTATAGTTTCCGTGAAAGAACAAAAATGTAGATCCACAATATTTTAGGTAACTTTAGAAAAGTAAAGAAATTATGTCAAACATTTATGACAGGGTACAAGCAATCAGTCTCTTGGCATTGACTATCATTACATCCATATGTTAGGCATCTTTCAAGTAACTGAACTTTATGAAATTCTCACATCACTTTATATCATGTCTTAAATGCTGCTATAGTTTATGCTTTTGCCAAAACATGTCACTGACTCTGATATCACCCATCAATCAGAGAAATTGTGCTTTATTTTCCAACCTAGTCAGACATTGCCTAACAATCAAAGAGGAGTTGTACTTTATTGTCCATGCTGTGGGACACAAACTCAAGCTCTCAGGAGCACACGGCTGCTCTGCTCTACTGGCCTGTATTTGAAAAAGATGGATTCATCACTGAGCCCATAGCAATCTGTTTAGAAAATGTTCCGAACCCTGTAGTAGAAGTGATAGATATGTGAGAACTGTGGCAGCAGAGAAGAGGGCAGATACTGCAATTTGTAATACTATACTTTACAAAACCAAAATAAGAGCCTTATTAAATCATTGTCATTTTTAATCATCAGTATCCAATAAAGATAGTTTCTTTGTTTATACTAACTTAAAAAAAAATTGAATGATCTGGTGGATGCTGGGTATATCATAATAACCTTGTCTGAGTTTCCCAAAAACTCACATGCATAAGCCAGTGCCTCCCTACTGCAGGGTGGGAGGTTGGCATAATGGTTAAGGCGTCTACCTTACAGACACAAGGTGCAGGGTTTGATTCTCATGGGGGTAACTGGGTCGGTGTAAAATGGCCCACAAGGGCAGTTAGTCTAGTACTACCCAATGAACCTATGCCCTGTGATTGCAAACTCCATAGCCATCTGACTCAAAACATTTCAAAAATCCAACCAGGACAGACAGAATCTTTCATACTTGACTCCCTAGACAGTAAATAGAACACAGTGCATCTTCAAGTGAAGGATGACTAATTACTGGTGACAATAACCATAGAATCACTGTACACAGTACTACATTACCTCCTCAGCACTTAGGCCATTAGGGATCTGCAGACTCTAGGGGGGTTATGTCCCTTATTATAATGGTTTCCAAGTACCTGTGACCTTCTTTAGTTAATGCTGGAAAACAACGTATGTTCCTTCAGTGAAGTGCATTTCAAATAAACCAGTGGAGTAGCAAAGGGAGCAGACATGAATTCAGCCTTTGCCAACAGTGTCCTCAGAGCCTGGAAGAGCAAGTCTGTATTATTGTCCAAGTCAAAACCTGTCCTTGGGATTTTATTTTAGACATATTGATATTATATTTTTTGTTGTCGAAGTCAAACATAAGCAATTGGGAAACTCTTTGGACCACATAAACAACTCTGTCATTTCTCAGAAAAAAAAATTGCAATACTCAGGTTTTTAACAACTTTACTGAAAACATAAACTAAATGATTTATTTTGCTTCATTTCCTTGAAATATTTTTTTAATATCTTTTCCAGCTTTTTTACACAGTGGTATTTAGTGTAAGTTCATATTCCTGGGTCATTATCATTGTAACTACTGCCATGATACGGTTACCATTTTTTTGCTGAAAACTGTATTTGAAGTTTCCAATAAAGTTTATTATGTTCAACATAATTGTCACTCATTTGATGTAAATGTTTTATATATGTTGTCCTTTTTTATGTTTTTTTTTTTTTTTTTTATTTCTGCTGGTCTGGCCCCTTACAGTGTTCCCACATCAGGTCATTAAGCCCAAGCATATCTAGTTTGTTCCCCTTGGCAGAGAGCACTGCCTGGTCCCAGGCAGCCTGCCACTGAAAGCAGTTCTTCTTTAACTCAGTTGTGTGTGGCCCCTTACTCCAACTCCTTGGCTGAAAGCTCTGAATACATGGATCATTTTGGGAATATTTTCAATGAGTAAGGCTCTGTGAAATGATCCTTCATACTTAATCCTTCCTGCCTCATAAGTTTAGATGGTCTCTGCAACCCTTTCCCACAATAACCCAACCAGCAGTTTCCCACAACTCACAGTCATGCATTTTCTGTGGACCTTTCAGGGCTCATGCCTTTGGAGATATTATGATGAAGCTGGATAGGCACTTGTCATTCTGATTTCATCTCATCCCACCAACTGTATAGGGTCAATGCTGTAACGAGTCCAGAATTAAGACCCTCATTCATGTTTAGTTTTAGTCACTGTCAGTTTTTGCATTTCCTTAATGTTGAGGTATATCTCCCAATAAATGGTGCTTGCAAAATATGTACAATATCAGATTTTGTATTGCAAACACTGATTAAGGATTAATTGATATGCCTTTTTCATTTTACTATTGGGAAAAGTTTCCACATCTGATGAAGTCTCATGATGGTAAAATGATAGTGTTCTTTCCCTGTACCTGAGTGGCATAGATTTTCCTTGTTTCAGACAAACAAAACACTACAATATTCACAGACTAGCCTGCACCCACGGACCTTTCCTTACAGCACCCCTGGGGTCGCTGATTGGTCTGACACTCACTATCCCAGGATAGACTCCACTCAGCTGCTCATTCTTAGTGGTTCATATCAGCCTCATACTGACTGGTTTCCCAAAGTGAAGGTTCCCTTTCATTGGCATGGCTGTTAGTTCTGGTTCAAGTTTAATATACTACATAAGCAAGCACCTCAAACATAATGTAGTTAGACAAATAAAATGACAAAGTTATACAACTACGTAAAATACAATGTGTTATTTACTGTGCAGTATTTCATAGAACAAAACAAGAAACTCAGCTGAAAATAAATTGTAAGTCATTTAACAAAATTCTTCAGTCTTGGTACAGGTGTAACAGGATGAAAAACATTATCCAAATATCTTAAAGCACTGGTTAATCCAGTGCAACAGAAAGTCTCCAGAGTGGTGAACTGAAAGTCAGATCAATAGGCCACCCTGGTAAATCAGAAGTACAATTTCAAACCAAAATAAACAGCAACAGTATCAAGCCAGCAATGCTGCAGTGTTAACACTGTAAATTTCAGCCAGTTATCAGTGATATCACTCAGCAGCAGCACAGTATGACCAAAACAGTACTCCTCATGTATGTGATGCAGTCAAACACTGGAACAGTAGTGCTTTCACTGTTCAAACAGGTAAAATTCCCATGTTACTTTCTCAAAACAAAGTAGAACATGTCAACAAGGCAAGCTAAATGCACAAAATAAAAGGATAGCAAACATTTTAGCAGGCAAGTAGTAGCACCAGCAGTCTCAACAGCCTACACACACATACACACCTACCAACTCACACTCACCATCACACACAACACATAACCACACACACACACACACACACACACACACACACACACACAGTCACTTATGTAACACATCAGTCTCACACACACACAATACACATACCAGATGCACCCTACAACATTTTGGAGAATCATCAGCTTACCTACAGCATGTCTTTAGGGTGCTGAAAACAATAAGTTCTACTCAGAAGGCACCCCATGTGGGAGTCAAATTGAGGAACCAAGACTTGTGAGACAGCAGTGCTAATACTGACATTGCAGTATAGCATAAGGGGGGATCTGCAGTCTCAGATGAGGCATTAAACTGAGGCCTCACGAACCTGCAATTGTAGTAGCTCAGATGGATATAAAAAACTCTTGTGGTACTTTTGTAAAATAAATACATAAACAAAGTGCCATGGTACTGTAGCCAAATTTCCCCTAATCAGGGAAATGAAAATAGGCCACAGACCTAGTGGGACTAACTCGGTCAACAAAACATAAATAAATACAGTACATTCAGCACCACTATACTACACTGATGTAGAAATTGGTAGTTTTAAACATTTTGCCTGCCTCCAGTGTCACTGACCATCTGATCCCCCGTGTAGATTCTCCTTTGGGGGGTAAGAGCTGATTATGGTGTCTATCACAGGTTTTCTACTTAAGTGCTTCTACAAACATGCAGTGACACCTACACTGCAAGACTAACCTTCAGACAAGCATGCATCCTCAACCCGTTTGCTGCATGTAATGATGCCTGTTCTCCACTTAGCATTAGTATAGCAGCAGACCAGACACCCTTTGTCCCCCACTGCAGATTTTGTTGCGATGGCTGCCACCCTTCCTGGCCAGTTCCTTCAATGCTTGTGTTGCTAAGCTGTCCTAGATTGGCTTGGCTGCAGTCAGGGTTTTTAGCCATCTGTGCCTCAGAGCCATCTAAATGTTCCTTGCCTGGTTACTCTTTAGCAAGCAAACAAAATAAAAGAGAACAAGATGAAGTACTGTGAGTGTGAGGAAAAAAACATTTAGAGGCCAAAGAAAATAAATGCCAAACAAGACAGAAAACTGCAATCAGCCGTACCTATCAACATCCGAACATTAAAAGTCATAGGACTGGCCTTTAAAATCATAGGAGTATGTCTGAAAGATGAGTACTTTGTTATATTTCTGAATAGAATTTCTTCTTTTAACTGAAATTATTTAATTGGCAATAAGGAATGTTTTTTTACAGGCTTAGTTCAGTTTTTAATAACACATAAGTTAATCAGTAAATCTAGGAGGAGTAAAGCTAAATCTGGGACAATAATCATACCTCTATACATAAATCACAGCAGTTGAGAAATATGAAAATAGAAATCACATCTGTTTGGTACATGTTCATAGTATCTCTTGCTTATGGGATCCAAAATCTATACTAAATACATTAGATGACTGAAACACAGAAGAATTTCATTTTAAGCAAAATAATAAGAAAAGTTCACCGCAAAGTTTAAAAAAAGAAAGATGCACTTTTTAAATCTAATAACACCAAGTAGTCATCCTTTATCTCATGTCAAATCCATTTCTTATTTTTGTAGCATCTGGTTTTAATGCCTACTGGCTCAAAGACTATTAAGATATAGATGTTAAGTATTTCAGAAGGTACACAATATTCTAAAGTGCAAGAACATACACAATGTTGCGGAATGTGCAAACAGACACGTGCTAGTTTAAAATCTTCTTAAGCTCATTGTTTTTAAAGACTAATAGCAAAATCAGATTTATAGGTTCATAGTGTTTACTAGGCTAATAGCACAAGAGCCTTTACAAGTCTAGCCAATAATTACCAAGATATGACAATATTGTATCTTAAATAAATAAATAAATAAAATAAAAAAATAAAAAATTCCCCAGTCATGGGATGGGGTGATATCCTACCAGTGGGTCTGAGTGATGGAGCCCCCAGTCATTTTACAGACTGCCCTGTCCATAAAGGACATGGGCAGTACCCCCAGGAGTGAATTTATGGTTCCCTATCCATTTATCCAAATTCTTTTTAAAGACAGTGAGGAACGGCCTTAGTTTCATGAAGATGGGAAGTTTATTCCATAGACGAGTTAGCCTTTAGGATACAAATCTGTCTCTCCAGCAAGTGCTGTTAGAGTCACAAATAAGGTTCAGGTCCATGGAATATGTAACCCCTGTATAATTTTTCTTGTGAATAAGTAACATTTTCATCAGGGCTAGATCAGAGAATGCCTTGTAGGTCAGGCATAGATCCCCTATCAATAAATGGTGTGAGATGGAGTAAAGGGATTGGGCCTTTAGTGAGTTTGCATGACTTGTGGATCCAAACCATAACAACAAAAGACAGAAATGTAAGACTTAGAAACTAGAATATTAAACAAGTCAGTACATGTCTTTTCATAAATCAAACATCTGCATGTTAAATTTATTTGACACCACTGATTTTACTGGCCTAATTACTTACATTTATAAATTATGTATGCCAAAAAGAACATATGATGGACTGAAATTCATAAGAATTTTGTTTGAGGCAATCTTTACAAATATTAAGACTATTTTTGACATAATGACATTTAGCACACTAAATAGAGGAAAAGGCTCTAAATATCTCTCTGTTTACAGAAAAACGTGTCTTGACTGATACTATGAGACTGCATACACTATGTAGACTGGTCTTGTTTGTTACATAACATCTCTGAGAAGTATGAAAGGCATTCAATTACCATATGTAATATGACGTGAGAGCTGTTCCATGTTAACTTTATCTGGCTGTGGTGAATTCAACTGAATATACATTCATGCAGGACTATCCATTCTCCTTTAAAATGAAACCACATATTTTGGAAGTACCTTAAACTGCTAATGAAGCTTCCAGTACAGGGTACTGCATAATTACTTGTTTATATTTTCATTTGGGATTTTATCAAGTTAGCATTTTATGAGGGTTCGGAATTATATAATTTTCTGCACAGATCATACACATCATCTATTTCAAACCTATTCGGCAACTGTCATTTCTTACCTTCTAATATCATTGTAGTGTTGTGAGTGATCAAATCCTCCTAAGCCTTATCTGAGCTGATGTTACTTTAACTGAACATGCTCTACCATGCCAAATCATTAATCTTTCCTATTTTTCAACTAAGAATAAATAGTACAATAATGGAAAAAGGCCCTAATTAAATATCTATAACATGGTGATTCTTATGATCTTAGCCAGTTACTGTATAATATCCATTCTCCACAGCTTTCATTTTTCTGATCACATCACCAAAACAGTCTCCTTCTTCAAGCACAGTACAGATTTAGGATCATTTCAGAATACTTATCATTAATGCTTGCGTCACAAACACTGTTCTTGGATGCAAACGCAAAGTCCAATTAATTGAGTTTATCTTTGTATATATGTCTAAAAGTATCGGAGTTCTTTGAATAAACTACTACGACTTTTTGAAAATCTTACCAGACCAGGAAAATGTTAAAAAGTCTTGAGACACTAACAGAATTTGTAAGCAGACTGGGACTGCATTTCCATTTTTCTTGTGTATGTAGT
Organism: Protopterus annectens; assembly: GCF_019279795.1. Taxonomy (NCBI): domain Eukaryota; kingdom Metazoa; phylum Chordata; order Ceratodontiformes; family Protopteridae; genus Protopterus; species Protopterus annectens. Next base: position 1,121,584,112 of record NC_056743.1, read on the forward strand.
GCCTCACAATTTTATTTAATTGTTATGCAACAGAAAATGTCCAGAGAACAAATCTGCCTCATGTGTGAGCTGTATTGCTTAGTTTAGCATGTTTGCTTACTGGGTACATCACTTACTACTCCTCCTATTTCTTAATTTCAGGTTCTTTAATACCATGCCAAACAGGCTGCACGTGCACATCTTCAGTTACCATTTCTCCTCCCAGCTGAGTGAAGTCATAAAGCCTTACAGAACTTCTATCAGCTGAAATAAGGCATGCAATGTGGAAAGATTTACCTTTCCTTTTTTGTGTGTGATCTTAGTTTTTGCATTCTTAAGGACTGCTCAGTAACACCATAGCTGCAGTTATCATGATTGTTGCGAACAGACAATAAGTTAATAACTTCCAGTCATCGTCAAAACTCTCAGTATCACCAGCATTCAGGCAAACAGCTATTTAAGAAAAAATGGCAGAGAGGTTAAAAAAATAATTCAGGAACACTCCAAAACCAAGGACAGTCCAACAAGTTAGAATGACTATTTAAGGGACCTTGCCCCCCCCCCCCATCACACCCCACCTTGGTAGTCCCCTTTTTCTTCCAGAAAGTCTGAATCTTCACTTTTCTCTTTGGCAACAGATGAATGGGTTCTGAAGATCATTCATTAATGTTACAGATGGCAGTGAGATGAAATCCCTCCTTTTCACAGGGTAATACCGCAACCACCAAACCAGACTCCTGTATTTCTTCCTGTTCTTCAACACATGCTATCTCAGGGAGTAGTAGAACCAGTTTCTCATTCCCGGTTAGGGAAAGGTTTTTATTTAAGGATGTTTTTAGTGCCAAAGAAGGAAGTTGCAGACCATTTCTGGATCTTTCTTTCCTAAACCTGCTGGTCGTTAGCCTAGTATATACCTATGAAACTATGAACTTAATCTTTTGGTTCTTTGGATCAACTGTTCATTTCTTGTGAAAGTAAAAAGGAACAACCTGTGTCATACAGATTTCTTCCAAATTGCTGCATAAAGCTCTTACATTTTGTTATATTCACCATGACAATACTATACTATTCCAGGCAGTGTCAAGGCCCACTCTACCTATGCCTTACCTTCATCTATGGCTTTTTGAAAAGGGGTTGATTCTAGAAATATTCTAGAAGCAGCAACTTGGTCTTCTGTACATATGTTTACTAGGAGTTACAAACTTGATTCATTCTCTAGGGTTTGATCAGTCTTTGCTAGGACCATTCTCCAGGGGTTCCTGGACCCTTCCCCTTCCACCTTCCAAATATAGTTATAGTTATGGTGATCTACCCTTATGGCTAAGGCTACTGCAGCAGAGATCAATATGATGAACATAGTACAGCTGTGTAATTAAAAGCAACAGTAGATGTTTGAATGATCACTACTGCAGTAGCAGCTTTCTCCCCCCCCCCCTTGTTTTTTGGTGTTGTTTATGCCAGGGCGTGAATTCTTATCTTTTGTTGTTCCTAGTGTTATCTTTTCAGAGTGCAGACTCCTGCTCCCTTATTGGCATGAATGGCTTGGTACCCAAACCTGTCTTTTCAGTCAGCTTGAGCTGAACTGACTGATGGTTTCGGCACAAAGCTGGCCAGCTGTTATATCTTTGCCAGGATATAACCCATATAGCTATTGCTTCTGCAACAGTTATCATTCAAACATCTACTGTTATGGTAAGTTTACTTACACAACTGCACTTTCCTTATGTTTTATTGTTAAAAAAAATGCATGTTGATGCACACATGTTGTTTTATTAACGTGTTTTACAGTAATATTTAAAAACTGTCCTTGATTTTGGAACTTTGTCCCCCATTATTTTTGGCTTTGTCCAGAATTTTTCAGCAAATAAGTTGAGAGGTATTAACAAAATTAAGGGCAGAATTTATTCACTTGCTTTGGTATATAGAAAGGTGCATGCTCTTCAGGAGAGAAATCAACTGAAGTCTAAAACTGGGCAGAGTTTCTATTCTAAATGCCTTAGATTATTTGTGTTTTGTGTGCTGCTAAAATAAATAAATAAATGAAAACATACTGGCAAGAAATAATGGCATTTGTTTCTTGGCATTCTTTCTTTCTTTAAATTGGTGGACTGTTAAGTGCAATGATCAAGTGACCCTTTCAGACACCACATGGGCATAGGGTAGGGTAACACTGTACTTATTAAACAGACAGTGGTTACAGCTATATACTTTATATAAAGCACCACATTAAATGTAGTACAATTGTACAATATGAAGGCAAGACATGCAATTAAGACAGGAAGTGCAAATGAATTAAACACCAGTGTCAAACAACCTACAGCTGAAATGTCATAGCTCATAATGATAGTAGAAATTCCTGACATGTTGAGTACATCAACTTACATTATCAAAAACAATTAGAGGTGAACATGAAAACAGTAAGGATGAATTGTATATAAGATAAAAAAGGCAGATGAGTTGCGAGAAGCATTGGCTTAAGGATTAAGAAAGGGAGCATGGGAGAGAAATGAAGTTGAGGATGCAAGGGTAAGATTTATAAAATATGGCGTAATACCAAACTACATTGTAAGCTAAAAACAGTATGAAAAGCTCAGTTCAGACAGGCATCAAAAGTGGGGATGTAACTAACAAGACATTGCAAAGTAATCAGACTACCAAAGTCCCTCCCATTCCTCTTTTTTTGACATTGCCAGTTGTGTAAGTATTTATGTGCTTCTTCCCTCCCACTGCTTTGCATAGTTCCAGAATACTTACTGCCCTTGAGTAACCTCCGTAACTATAAAGCGTCTTTGGAAATGCCTCATAGTCTCATCTGCATGACTCTGGAAACTAGAAGTTCAACTTGGATGGCTCTCTAAAGTTCAAGTTACCTTTCTAAAAAGCAGAAGTCAAAGTAAACTTTATTGTCATTCAGAATCACATAACTGCAAAAACTGAATGAAATTCCGTATGTCCAGACTCAAATGTGCAGACATCACACAGACGTAATAAGACATAAATATGTTCTAGCTAGATAATTCTAAAATTGCACATAAATTAAACTCACTTTCACATTTATTATACAGTGATCTCTTTGCTTGCTTGAGTATTGCACAGTACTGATGTAAGACATTGCATTAAAGACTTACATTGAGTATTGCCCAGCATAAGACATTCATGAGTATTGCACTGTGACTGAGTTATAGACTAGCATTACATATTACACTATAATGAGACATTTCTCTGGCCTTACTGCTGTCCCCGATGACCAGTGAATTGGCTCCACTTACCGAGTATTGCACTAATATTGGATTGAGACAGGCAGTCAAGTTATTGCACAATTTGAGATGGTCTTCCATGTTGAAGTAATGGCCTAGATGGACGGCATGGAGCATTATTGTTGCAAGACTTCAATAGTCTAACGGCCTAGGGATAGAAGCTTTTTCTGAATCTCATAGTTCTGCATCTTATGTTATGGGAGCATTTGCCAGACAATAGGTATGTGAACAGTCTGTGAGCAGGGTGGGTGCAGTCCTTCTTTATTCCTTTGGCCCTGCCTAGACATCTGGACAAATGCAGGTCCTAGATAGTTGGGTAGGGTGGTTATGATGATCCTCTCAGCTGCCTTCACCACTCTCTGCAGAGCCTCGCACTCAGAGATAGAGCAGCTTCTATACCACACTGTGAGGTTGCTAGTCAGGATGCTTTCTATTGTGCCCCTATAGAAGGTTGTCAGAACTGTTGATGGTGTGTTTGGTCTCCTCAATCTTCTCAAAAAGTGTAGCCTCTGATGTGCCTTCCTGACAGTGGCATTTGTATTGGTAGACTAAGACAAGTCCTCATCAATAGGTACACCAAGAAACTTTGTGCTACTCACTCTCTGTACTGTTTCTCTGTTGATGGCAAGAGGAGAATGTTCCTTTCAGGTTTTCCTGTAGTCCACAATTATAGCCTTTGTCTTGTTCATGTTTATTGCTAAGCTGTTACTGTGACACCAGGTAATCAGTTGTTCTGCGTCAGCCCTGTACACTGCCTCATCGTTGTTGATGATGAGACCTACCACTTTTGCATCATCAGCAAACTTGACATGGTTAGTGTTGTACCTTGCTGGGCAGTAATGTGTTAGCAGGGTGAAAGGGTGAACAGCAAACACGGAAACAAGTTTTTTTTTTTTTATCTTTACCATTTTATTGCATTTTCAATCAGCACCTGCTGTTACCTGTACATTTTACTGCTTTTTTTTTAAGTTTACCGATTTATTGTCTATTTTCTATTCTTTAACTTAACTTACAGTCTTATATCTAGAGTCTCTATAGTGAAAGTGTTGGGGATATAGCAAATTATATGCATTTTTTCCTGCATTTATTGTCCTTTTTCGTGAAAAGGCTGTTGCTCTGCATTTTAGCATACCTGGCGCTACTGCACTATGTCTAGGGTGTCAGCAGTGAACTAGCTGAGCTTATATGCATTTATTTATTTATTTAGTTTTACACTAAGGATTAATTTTAAGATGAATATCTGCTTTTAACAGCATCTAACAGGCCAGGAGCCTAAAATCTTGAGGTTTAGAGTTCAGTAGTGGCAGGGCTGTGGTTCTGCTCAATGGCTTCTGCCACCATTAGTTTCATATCATGTCAACTGTGTCATGTTGCTGTTTTATATAATTATTTATTCATATATCTACATTAAAGACTGTAAAGTACAATTGTTTACAAGTGGCCTTCCTGCTGGATTATTTGCTTGAAAAGCATCATGTATGTGTTGTGTTAGCTAGTTTTGGAATTAGTTTCTGTTAGCGTTTCACTTTCAGCTAACTTCTGTGTGTTTTTATACTTAGAAGACTTGGGATTACTCATCTAATGTCAGTAGGGGTAGCCTGGTCTGTTTGAACTGGGAAATGCATAGGAAGGCTTAAAGTGAGATTGTTTTATTTTTAAAGTGAGGTTGTTTTATTTGCCAAAGTAATATTGGCACTTACCAGGGCCTTGTATAGATGCAGGCACTTAGAAACTAAATTTTCCATATAAAACTACCTTTGAAGCTATACCCATTAACTCAGCTAAGCGATGGCCAACTAGTTTGTGCACTGAGGAGCACTGACCCATGAACCTACTCTTACATAGATTAGTTTTTGTTTTTAGCCTCAAAAGCACCAAGCTAGCTTGCTATTAACCCTTCTTGTACCACACCCTTGTAATTCACCTAAAAGGATTTGACATCTTGGATATGCACTTTCCCAATTTCTCTGTCACCAGTCTGGTGAATATGGGCATCCTCAGACAATGTAGCAATTGTGTCATGTTCACTGACAACCAACTAATCCTTAGAGAAACCGATACAGAATGTGAAATTACACAATGTCACTGGAAGCAAGACTGTCGCATACAAACACTCAAGATAATAATTAGGTTGACAGTAACACACACACACTACACCCACCATGCATAGTAAGCAACTTACACATAGACCAACATATAGTAAAGCACTAAAAACAATCTTCCTAAACCCAAAGACCTTCCAGAAATTCAACCCACATCAGTTACCCTCAGCAAACCGAAAAGCACTCTACCGTAAAATAGGCAACACAGTATATACAATCACTCAACATGAAGCCTGAGCTACAAAGTCCATAAGCTGAGCCAACATACTACCTAATACTCTAGTCATAGGAAATGCCATTGCGAGACATATAAGATACTGTTGTCATATGGCTAAACAAGGAAAAAAAATTACGTTCTTTTGCCTCTCTTAGGCACAAATCTGCCAAGTGAATCATGCACTCCGGTCATTCGACCTCAAGTAACAATATGACTCAGTCATATTCTATGTGGGTGCAATGACCTGAGATGTACCTCCTTGGACTATAAGGAGAGAGAGACATTATGGAGATCTTGGACCATGCGTCTCAGGCTGGTATGAGACTAGCATTGAGCAGCATGTCACCACCACCGAGGATGATGCCACTGTATGAACAGAAGATGACTGACTTTTATAACTGGCTTAACTTATGGTGTCATTCAAAGGTGGTACAATATTTATCAGTATGGGAGGATATGGTCAACAGACTACTTTATTTTGCCAAAGATAGTCTGCACATGTGCTCTCTAGGCTTTTGAATATTGGCTAAAACATTGCTCTCCCTATACTGTCTTTTTAGGCAGTGCCAGACTAACAAACTTTCCAGTTTAGCAAAATCAACCTAAAGGAATCTAAAGGTATTACTGCTCAATGCTAGGAGCCTAAACATGAAACTCCAATCCCTCCAAGCTCTCCTTACATTAGAGAATGCAGATATCTTTGCCATTACCAAGACATTGTTTAAAGCTGTGGAGGGCAACCCAGTAATACAGGTATACAATACCTTCTGCACATTTAGGCCAGCTACTGCTCAGGTAGCGATTAAAGGTGGAGGTGTCTCAATCTACATAAAAAAAAACACGTCAGCATTGGTCAAACAACATGATGTGCAGATTACCATAATTAGAGCCCCGTATCATATCCTTGCAAGCTACAGCTCACCGTCTGTGACCCACAAAATCCATAACTCCTACTTAGACCTACTGGAGGCACTTACCATTACACCCAATACCATATTCATGGGGGACTTGAACTACACTTTTATAAACTCAGAATCCTACACAACCCCAAGGTTGCAGGTGGAGAAATTTCTGGACTTTGTAAACACAAATACCCTGGACCATTTAGTCCATATGTTCACTACAAGGTGAAAAATTACTGGATTTGGTACTTTCAAATATGAGAGAATATTGCAACCCCCCACTCCCCCAACATAGTATCCTCTCTGGTAAGGTCAAACCATAAAGCTGCCTCCTTCAAAATAAAAATCAATGCTGTGACTCCAGCAAACCCTGTAACAGTTAGGAACTACTCTAAATGAAAAATACTTTATCAATTACATGACAAAATTTCAAAACCCTCCACATCCAGAGAATGCAGCTGCCTATACAGAATTTTACCCAGAAACCCTTTACAATCATGTTAATAATTGCAGAGAGACAGCTGTGGCTACTAGAAGCAAGCCTAGAACAAACTCAAAGAAATAAACCACCCTGGTGGAATCCACGCATAAACATATTGCACAACAAAAGGAAAAAGTCTTATCTAAAATAAGGAAGTGCAATGCCCAGCAGGATAAAAACTCTGTCATCTGGCTTAATGAACTGCAAGGGCAAATTAAATCTACAAAAGCCAATTTTGAGGTTCTATGCCAAGGACAACCACAATGCTGTTTTTAGCTATGTCTAAAACCTCAAAGGCAGTTCACAGCAATGCTCAGAACTGATTGTTAATGGAGCCACTTAAATGGAGTCAGAAGATATAGCAAATCTGCTGGCTGACAAATTCAGCTTCATTTTTAGCCCCTCTTCCTCCCAGCCATCCCCCAAGTAATACCATCAAGTATAATCCCCTAACTATCAGTAGGGAGTAGGTCTTAATTGTGCTGTCTAAGGCTAATACAACTGCATCAATGGGCTCCAATAATATCCTATAATGCCTCTTAAATAGCTTAACACATGACCTATCTGGACATCTGGAGTTACTATTTAACCATAGCCTCCAGATAAGCTTTATGCCATGTGAATTTAGGACTGCAACAGTCATCCGCAACAGCAACAAAAGCACCAAGAAAAGTAGAAAATGAACAACAACTGGATTCACCAAGCATGATTTAATACAGGATTTCTGTCTCTCTGACGTCTCGGCCTCAGCCTTCAAGGAGTACAGATCAAGTAAAAAGCACAATACTTATATACACATTAACTAACTTAATTAAAACAATTAAACAATTATATAATTAAAACTTAAACTAGCAGCATTTTCCAATTAAAATCCTCATTCAGTCCATTTGGATATAAAGTCTTAAACTTCAAAATATAAACAGTTTCTTTATACAGCAACATCTGTTTAATATTTAACTGTTCATACTTGTTATCAGGCAGTTGTTCCAAAATTGTTGCCTGTAATGTCATATAATCACTTTTATGCATTTCAAAAAAATGTCTAGCAACAGGACATTCAGTTTTATTATTAATTATGTCTCTAACATGTTCCAAGGGCCTTACCTTAAAGGCTCTCTTGGTTTCCCCTATATAGAACTTGTGGCAAGGGCATCTTAGGGCATAAATAACACTCTCAGTGTTGCAACAAAAGAAATTATTTACTCTGAAGGGAATATTATTAATGTGATCAAAACTAGAAATCACAAAACTGCATGCCTTACACTTGCCACACTGATGAGTCCCTTTATAATTAATGCTATATCTCATTGTTTCAGTGGGGAAACTAAACTTGCTTTTGACTAAAATGTCTTTAATGTTTCTTCCCCTTCTATATGAAAATTTCAAACTAACATCTAGCCATGGTTTAACATTACCCAAAGTACTAAAATAATTCCAAAACATTGAAACATTTTAATAAATTCAGATGTATAGCACCCATAGGTGGTAACAAAGTACATAACCTCCTGTTGTTTTTGTTTATTCTGACCTTTGAAAGAACTAGCTTTCCAATCACATATCCTATTCTCCTTGTTATATATCTGAGAATATTCACATAGTTTATTAAAACTTTCCTCTAAAATAGTCATATTATACCCTCTCAACAAGAAAGAGTTAAACAGCAAATCAATTTCTCTATTAAACTCTGTTGTTTCATTACACAGTCTAGATATCCGTAACATTTCTCCATATGGTAAGGAATGTATGGTATGAGGAACATGTTCACTACTGCCATGTACATATTGTGCTAGGCCTTCAAATTTCCTATTTACTGATGTTACTAATTTGTAACAGTCATCCCTCTGATCAAAGGTGATCTATCAATGGACCCTGTGAACTATATATATATCCATAAGTCTGACTACTTTCATATGTAAAACAATGTAAAGAATTATCATGGATATAATTAATAATGACATAAAAAAACGTCAGACACTGGACACTGGCTTTATCAAAGGCATATTATGTCTACACAGCCTGGTGGAGTTCTTTGAAAAGGTCACCAAGGCAATGAATGAGGGCAAAAGTGCATACTGCCTACCTTGACCTGACCTGACCACCAGCAAGAACAAGGATACTTATTAAATGTTGACTTTTTCTAACCAGGATTCTAGATCCAAGCAACTTTTTGTATTGTCAAAAGTACAACATATAACTAAGTGTTAGGGAAATAATCCTTAGACAACATATCTAGGGTGAGTATTAGGCTAACTTTGCTGAAGATCCATCTTAAGCCCAGTTAATAACTTGAGGTTAGAATCAAACCCTGTATCCTGTGTTTATAAGGTGAAGATTTTAACCATTATGCCAACCCCCTAGATGATTTTATTGTGGCTCAAACCCAGGACCTTCTATGTATAAAACTGATGTGATAAACACTACACCATGGAACATCTTAAATTAAGTGCATCTGTGTTAATAGTTAAGTATTAGGCAAGCTGCCTTTACGGGTTATTTTAAATTTAACCAGTTTCCCTCAAAGTGAGAATCAAACCCTTTACCTGGCAAATACTTTAACCATTATGCCAAACCCCAGCTTCCTGTAATAGGAACTGACTTCTTAGGCATTAAACCAAAAAGTTGACTTTCAAATCATTCTATTTGGAGATATACTAAAGGGGTCTACATATTTTCTTTTGTTAATTCCAGTAACAGTCAGTCAGTTATTTCAAAGTCACTTAATGACTTACATCGGCCTTTAAATTTATTGCCTCTTTGTTAACTGACTTTGAAAATCTAAATTAAAACAATATTTAACACAATGACCTCAATTACTTCAGTTCTGTGTAACCGAAAAGTTAATTATTACAGTGTTTTTTTCTTTTTGCTAGTATGATAGCAAGATATTTGAAACTATCTCCCTGCCTAAATAATTTCCATGTTCATGGAAATTCTAAAGCATTTCCATTTACTGAACCTGAGTTAGGTTGATTGCTTTTAGCAGTACCTATTAATAACCAGTGCACTGTCCTAACAGCCCATTAGTTACACAATGAACACTTTTGGGCCAGATTCACTAACATACACTAACTGTACACCAAGTGTACACAATAGCTATTCAAGAACATTCCTACCACATTTTTTGTGCTTTCTAGTCACTCAGAAAGATTACACTGTGTACATGTAGTCTACACTTTGTGGTGACCTTTATGAATCTGTCAATATTTAAAGTTGCAAGACAAACAGTAGCAAAACTAAAATTAGAAGGAATAAGGTGCGAGTTATCCTTGTGTTGTCTGTACACTTAGTGTAGGCATTATTGAATCCCAGAAAAAGACATATTTATAGTTGTTATATCCAAAACAAGCTTTGCCAGAATGCCAGCAATCCTAATAATTCTATGTCTTAAAAACATATAATTTCTGTATGAAGTCATGCACTCCACCCTCAGATCATGTTGGCTAGTTTCCCATTGCATTTTCTTTTGAAGGATTCATTGCCATCCAAAATGCTGATTCATAGTGCAACTATCCGTATCCAGTTTTTTCTTTATGTATATTTCTAATTATTATTATTAGCAAGGAAGCTAAAACTTGGAATAGCTAGTTCTGGTCTTTTGTATAAGAAAATAACAGAATATTCAGTATATTGCTTTACAAAATCCCTGGGCATATATCGCTTTTTTTTTTTTGAGATCGATTAGTTCAGAGATCACTGCCAACAAATAACTTTCTGTTACAGATGAATGGGCTGTAACCTCTTTAGCTCTTTTGATTAAGTGAATAAATTCAGAATGTAAACTCCCTTTTCCATACTTTTTAAATAATTTAGGCTTATCACATTCTAGTATCCCTCCAGATAACCTCAAATCATGTCAACGAGAGTCTGACAGTTCTAAAACGCCTTGAATCATGTTAATTGCTGCAGCTGTACCATACTGTGTTACAGAATTAACTAGAATCTGAGCTAAATTGCTTTTTTGAGTATTGCTATCTGCTTGATCAGGCCCAGATTATTTCTCATACAGAATCTTCTTTGCACATTATTTAATGTTGTATAAATATAATATGATGTAACAATTCCACAATTAATTCATTCATATATATATATATATATATATATATATATATATATATATATATATATATATATATATATATATATACAAAAACTAAAGAATTTAATCCAAATGCACCCCCCAACTATATATACCAACTCCAGGGTTGCACTACATTGGGGAAGGGGACAAATCCCTGTTATTTGCCTTAAAGTGTACTAGTTGTCAGTCAAATGGGTTTCAGTCAAATGGGCTGTCAATCAAATGAACATAACCCATATATATATATATATATATATATATATATATATATATATATATATATGTATACAAAATCCAGAAACCCCAAACGTGATATGCCAAAAAGACCCAAAATAAGAAGGAATGCAGTCTATTGGTAGTTCAATCAGTACATATATATTCCAGCACGAAAAATAAAACAGTTCCAAATGCACGAAGCAACCTTTTAATAACGAAGAGATGTGAGCGCTTTCATGGATGCTGTATCCACTTCATCAGACATGGTTACAATAAAATAAGAATACATTAAATACTGTTTGAATCACTCCTACATTATTAATCAATTAACCTATTAAGCCTTGAATGTACAAGTAACTTGATCCCTATAACAATTATTAAATACAATTTCATTACTATCTATCAAACACACAGTACAATGAATGTATAATGTATTGAATGAATCACTAAATAAATCCATAAACATAAAAATATCTAAAACAGCACCTACAATATCAATACCATCCATAAAATACAAAAATGAAGATAATCATTGTTTTTGGGGAGAAAGAGAAATAGCTTTGTCTTTTTGGGTTTAAGATAAGCTGATTATAATTTCGCCAGCTCTCAACAAGAAGGAAAGATTGTTGAGTGTATGTCTGAAGTTGTGACATACAGTTGGAGGATGTAATAAGAGTAGAGTCGTCAGCATACTGTATGAGGCTAGAGAGGGGGGTAAAGGAGTGGAGGTCATTAGTAAAGATGTTGAAGAGAAAGGGTCCAAGAATAGTACCTTCGGGTATGCCAGTGTGTATAGATAAGAAAGAAGAGCAAGAAGATTGCCATCTGATGGATTGTAGCCTGTCCGTAACATAACTGAGAACTGTGAGAGAGTTGAGCTGGATAGATTAAGGTTAGCCAATTTAGTCAGACGTTTGGAGTGAGATACCATATCAGATGCCTTAGATAAGTCTAGGAACAGACATGAGACTAAATTATTGCTGTTTCTAGCTTCAGCAATGGTGTGGGACAAGGATAGAAGGGCTGTAGAAGTGCTGTGATGAGGACAAAAGCTGTGCAGAGGGAGAACAGGGTTTAAGTTTGAGAAGCAGAGACTTTATGTAGGAAGTGGAAATAGGGTTGAGAGAGAATCTTGTGTTGTTCTTTACAGATTAGGGTGATGACTTTTTGGGGCAAGTCTGGCTTTTATTAGCCAATTTTATGAGAGAGTCTATGAAAAAACTGGTTGAGGAGAGAGGCAGTCTTTTGGTCAGTGAAGTTAAGGTAGGGATTAGGAGTTTGAGATTTACCAGGGTGGAGAATAGAGTTAATACTTGCCCAGAAGTGTTTGGGATTCAATTAAGCAGTGGTTTGTGTCTTAGCATAGAAGGACTTTTTATCATTGTATATTTGTTTCTTGGTATGGTTCCTAAGTTCTTTAAATAGTTGGAGATGGATGGGGGTTTTACTTTTTTGGCAAATTTTCCAAGCGTTGTCTCTTTCATGTATTAGTATACGAGTGTCTTTACTGAGCCAGTGGGTGTAACTGGATTTTATTCTTATTTTATGTGAGGGGGGCTATTGAGTCTGGGGTGCTTAGGAAAATGTGGTTAAATTTGAGTACTGCCTCATCAAGAGGAAGATAGTGTAAGAAAGACCAGTTAATGGCAGAAAGACTGTCATTGAGAGTGGAGGTGTTGAAATCTTTGTGTTTTCAGCAGATTTTGTACAGATGTGATTTTTGTTGTTTGGGTGAGTATCTCTGTATACTGATGGGTAAGTGGTCATTTAGGGTATCAGGAAGTGTTGTGGGGTTGTGATAAATCTGGGGATTATTGCATTATTGCATGGGATCCAGTCAATTGTTGTGCCTTGTTTGGAGTATTTGGTTAGTCTTGTAGTGGTTGAGATAAGTTGGGGGGAAACCAAACAAATTGATGCTTTGAGCAGGGGAGGGGGTCACAAGAGAATTCCAATCTATATTAACATCTCCTAGCAGAATAGTTTCAATGGGTAGGTTTTGAGAAACTCAGGAAATGATGTTTTCGAGAATATGGATATTCTTGCCAGAAGGAATATAAACAGCAGCAAAAGCAAGCTTTTTGTGGTCACTACGGTGGCAATCTGGTATTAGAATTTCTGCCGGGTGAAAATCAGGTAGGCATACAGGAATTGGGGAAAGAGAAAGGTGTTGGTTGTGAAGAACTGCTACACCTCTACCTTTTTTAGAGGTCCTATCTAGTCAATAGATATTGTAGCTAGGGGGCAAGATATCAAAGTTTGGAATATGAGGTTTCAGCCAGGTTTCTGATAATACAAGTAGGTGGGGAGAATGTTGAGAGATCCAAGCATGAAGGTAAGTGATTTCATTAAGAAGGCTTTGAGTGTTGATAGCCATTATGGATAAATGTTTGAAAAAATGAGGGATAGGAAAGGAGAGAGATATGAGAGCATTGTGTGAGGGAATGTTAGTAGGGTGGAAAGGTGAAATATTTGGGCAGGGGTGGGGTATGGTAAGGTTGGCCCTTGGTTAGGCTGCATATCACCTGCTTGCAGAAGGATGGAAGGTTCCAAATTAGGTTTTGGAGGATAATATTTTTTGACATGAGTGTATGTTTAAGTCTAATGCTAGAGGAGACAGACTGCCTGAGTATTTTATAATGGAAAAAGTGAGATATAGAAGTGTAATGTAATGATGGAGATATGGTAATAGAAACTGTGTTTAAATGGGCGTTATTGATACAGGAGGAGGTAAATGTTGATTTAAGATAATGAATGTTGGAATGGTAAGATGTAAGGGTAGAGAGTAGAAGAAGAAGTAATGTTATTATTAGATTAATGAGCATGGTTAAAGTAGTAGGAAGAGGAGGGGATTATAGTCATGGTAATTATGATAGGAGAGGAGTATATAGTCAGTAAGAGAAGAGGAGTGAAGGGGAGGGGAAGTAGAGTGGGTTATACATGTAAGGGGAAAGGAGGTATGGTGAGAAAGGTAGAGGAGTGAGATGGATGTGAGGTGTGTCTGTGGCGGTAGCTTGATTGGTTAAGTAGGGGGTGGAGACAAGTCTGCTGGAAAATAAATTTAGGGTATGTGGGAGTGGGTGGGAATTGTGGGTAGGTTAGGGGAGTGAAGTGGAGCCCAAGCATAGCGAGGACAGAATGGAGCAGGCAGAGATCAGAAGATCATGTCCAAAAACATAATCTATCATCCATTTACAAGCAGGTAAGCAAAAGGTAAAAAAATGACCTATTGCAATTGTAACTTCAGTCCCTAAACACATACATTAGAAGAAAAATACCAACTGTAAGGGAAGGCAAGGAACTGGGCAGTAACATAGGGAAGGGTGGTCCCAGGGAGCAGCTGAAACAGTGGATTAGTTATTACAGTTCTAAAGGTGAAAGAAGTCATTGGTGAAAGGGGAGGAAGAATTCCAGGAATGTGCTCTGTAATAAACAGATAGGCAATTATATTATAAAATACCATAAACAGGAGGGAAATATAAACATAAAATGTACACTATAACACTGTATGTTAAAATGTGTTTAAACATAAATTTGGCCCTTTTTCTTAGAGGATGTGCAGATACAGAAAGGCTTTAGAAACTGCCTCATATAGCAAGTAATTTGCAGCAGCCACTAGAAACACCAGGGCAATTTTGGGGCTGAAATAGAGAAAAAGAGACAGAAAAATAATTATAATAAATCCTCCACATATTTCAAGGTTAACCTCAGAAGGACTATCAGCCTAAATAAAAACAATATTCTAAAACCTGAACACTAATATCTAAACACAGTTGTGATATTGCAAATATATAAGGCACAATATGCTAAAAGATATAACAAAGTGCCATTAATTTGGGAAATGCATTACAATACAAGCATTCTGAACATATAGAAAGCCTTACAGCAGTGCCCAAATGTAGTATCAGGCAACAGGCTTATTAACAAAACCACAGTGCTTTCTGATAACTACAAGCTACAATTCAAGATATATAAAAAGTAAAACTGCAGACAAAGTTATACAGAGCAAAGAAGATACGTAAAAAAAAGGCTTACACATGCTACAAATGCTAATGCTTAACAAGAACACCCAAATGTAGATACAAGTCATAAACACTAATGAGCAGTCATAAAAACCCAGGGACTATGGGTTTAAATACAATAATAAGTAAAACTACAAAATTTAAAAAATGTATTACAAGCACACTTCTGGAATGCTGACAAGTAAAGTGAGATGGACTAGTGTTGATTTAAAATGGTGCTACATGATGAAAGGGAATCTAAAGCATAGGTTAAACAGCACTTGCAGAGTGCTTAGGCAGGTAGGGATAAGACAACAAATCATAAGACAAGAATAAGTTCTATAGATACATGGAACAAGCAGATGATGTGTCCAAAAAAGCAATCTGTCATCCACTTACAGACAGGTAAGTAAAAGGTAAAAAAAAAAACAACCTATTGCAATTGTAACTTCAGTCCCTAAACACACAAATTAGAAGAAAAATACCAATTGTAAGGGAAGGCAAGGAACTGGGCAGTAATGTTGGGAAGTGAGGTTCCAGGCTGCAGCTGAAACAGTGGATTAGTTCTTACAGTTCTAAATTCTACATTTGTAGCCCTGTAGACCAGGCAGACATCACCATATAGAAGTCTGTAAGAGAAAGAAAAGAGGGACAGAGCTTTCAAGCACTGAGCATAACTGATGGAGCTCATGCCTGGGAAAGACCTTTCAGACACTGTGTATAAGTGAATGAGCTCATGCCTGGGACAGAACTTTCAGACACTGTGTATAACAGATGGAGCTTGTAACAAAGTGAAATACTGCCAGCACAGCTATCTGGGAATGTGTAAATAACTATATGTCATTTGTGAATATCAACATGATCTATATAAGATGCTTGTGTTACAAATGTATTAGAACTGTATGTCATGTGTATATCAAACTGCTGACACATAAGTGTGTGTTGAAAAGGTTTTTGCAAAGTGTTTGAAATGTATCCACAGTGTACTCTACTGAAAAAGAACAGAACTGTACATGCACTATTGTAATTGTTTATATGCATGTATTTTAATAGTGGAAACTGGGATACAGGAGGTTAACCCCAATCTAGTAAATTTTAGAAAAATAGCTGAAATTGAATTACTTTAAGGGCTAGGATGGAGACACAGAGTCTGGTCTGAGAGGCTATCTATATTGTCTTGGAAGTATTATATTGTTTTATGACTTCCAGCATTTGCCAAAGATCTGAGGAAAAGCCCTTGCGTATGTATTTTTACAGGTAGATGCTAAATGCTACTAGCTGCCACCAATGGTTGTTTTGGGCCTAGGGACAAGAAGTCAGATGACAAGAAATGATGTCATTCTGCAAGCTAGACCAGTAGTAATATTTGAGATATTAATCTGAGAACTCTCTATGAGACACAGTATTCTGTCTTTGACCTGACAACAACTAGAGAAGATCCATTCACCACATCTGCCTTGCTCTGTAAGTAAGTTTCTAGGGAATAGTAACTGTATTAGATATAGTTAGGAATATAGCAAAGCTTAGTTTAGATATTTTTCTTAATTTATTTGAGACTGTCCTGCAATATCATTTTAAATATTCCTGTTATTTTGAACTCTGATGCCACTGTAAATATATATATTTAGTATTGTCTTGTTTTTTATTATTTATTATTAAATATATTTAGACATTTCATTGGGCTGACCTGTCTAGAAATATTTAAGTTCTGAGAGGACTTGCATATTTATTTGGTGACACTGTGGGCTACTCTTAATAGCCTTGCTCTTGGTCATACTACCATTTGTATTAATAGTAACATTTCACAGTAAGATTGGACACCTCTTGTTAAGTGCCTTAAAGTAGCTGTTAAGGAGCTGGCTGGTGACAGTGTAACTACCTTATAGTCTGGGCAAAAGGGGGCATACCTAGTAAACCTGTGCCAGCCTTTTCCAGGTGTGTGTGTGTGTATATAAATCAAACCTCAAAGAGTGTGTGTCTATCAGCTACTTGGGCAGGGACACAAAGTACTGGTTGGACAGAGAGGGTGCTGAAGGTTTTGGCTTGGCCACTCAGCTGAGATTCTCAACTCTATAGCTGTGCCAGTGGGGAGTCTTATTGGGGATCTGGAGAAAGAGGGAGAAACCAGCCCCATACTGACTGTGGTCTCTGTGTGCTCTTAAGGGAAATTGCACTTGATACAGAGAGCTGCATCTAGTAATACTGTGTATGTACTTTGTCATCCTGTCAGTGTACGTCCCTCAGTGGTGTCAGTGGTGAGGACTGAGGCTCCTTGATTACTGATTCAGTGGTGGGGCATCATAGACAGAGCTTTCAGACATTGTGTAAATTAAGGAGCTCATGCCTGTGACAGAGCTTTCAGACACTGTGTATAACTGAAGGAGCTCAAGCCAGGGACAGAGCATTCAGACACTATGTATAACTGAAGGAGCTCATGCCTGGGACAGAACATTCAGACAATGTGTGTAACTGAAGGAGCTCATGCCTGGGACAGAGCATTCAGACACTATGTGTAACTGAAGGAGCTCATGCCAGGGACAGAGCATTCAGACACTATGTATAACTGAAGGAGCTCATGCCTGGGACAGAGCATTCAGACACTATGTATAACTGAAGGAGCTCATGCCTGGCACAGAGCATTCAGACACTGTGTATAACTGAAGGAGCTCATGCCTGGGACAGAGCATTCAGACACTGTGTATAACTGAAGGAGCTCATGCCAGGGACAGAGCATTCAGACACTATGTATAACTGAAGGAGCTCATGCCAGGGACAGAGCATTCAGACACTGTGTATAACTGAAGGAGCTCATGCCTGGGACAGAGCATTCAGACACTGTGTATAACTGAAGGAGCTCATGCCTGGGACAGAGCATTCAGACACTGTGTATAACTGAAGGAGCTCATGCCTGGGACAGAGCATTCCGACACTGTGTATAACTGAAGGAGCTCATGCCAGGGACAGAGCATTCAGACACTATGTATAACTGAAGGAGCTCATGCCTGGGACAGAGCATTCAGACAATGTGTGTAACTGAAGGAGCTCAGGCCTGGGACATTTTTGCTGAGGAAACATTGTGTTTTTTTTCCAGTTGGAGCATATGATTAGGTAAATGCATACCAAAAACAGTGTGGGGTTGATAAAAGAGGAAGAGGAGTAGACTTGGGCATTAACTTCCTTGGACCAGGAGACTATGTCTTCAGTAATTGTTGAGTTAGGCAGAATGACTTACATGGTAGTCAGATGGGAGTTCACTATCCATAAACTTACCTAGTTTTCTAACTAAAGTATCTATTTTGAGGGGGGATTGCCATGTATGTGCTACATGCATGGTGTTCTTGTTTCCCAAGCAGAAACTGTGTTAAATTATACACTACATTTGTTTTTCAATTATGCTTTAGTCCATGGGTCTGACATCATGCATCTGTACAAGTTTAGCCCTCTTTGGGGGCATAGATATCATCTGGAATGCTGAAGACAGATTCAGATTCAGGTTTGCATTTATTAGGAAACGTGGTCACCCAGAGACTATTAATGTGAGCTAGAACATCAGAAAAGTGTGTGCTGATGAAAAAGTGATCCCAAAATGAAACAATGGTGCCAGCACTGATGATAAGCCTTATTGTGGATAGAGGCCACCATCATGACTGAATGGATTTCATCTGTTAGCCAGTTAGTCTGATGAGTTATGTAAGTGTTTACAGTTAGCTGGGTCAGCTTATCAACAAAGCCAGACTACGTGATAGTGTTAAAAGCCTTGGCCAGGTGTAGGTAGGCAATGTGCACCATTCTGCTATTGTCCAATGCCTCTGTAACTCTTTACAATAGCTAAACAGCTTAAGCAGGCATGATCTCCCCTTCACAGTGACAGATAGATTTGAGTAAAGGTATTGTAAGCTGGCAATAGCCTTATTTATAAATTCCATGATGATTTGTTCATTACCTTAGAAATGAGGATGGTAAGGCTAATCTATTTATAGCTGGCAGGGTCAATGGTTGAGCCACCCTTGTGGATGACACAACAGCTGTTCTCCAAGCTTCAGGTACATAGTCAGTGGAGAGATTTGAGGTTTTATAGGTTTACAAGGGATTCTGTGATGCAGTGTTTCATACTTATAAGGAAGAAGTCTGGCAAGTTTCTTGGACTCAGAGTTAGTATTTCTGGTTTTAGAAAGAGCTTTTAGTATTTGTTCTAATCACAGTGGGAGGTGCTGACTAGATATTGAGGGGGGAGCACATAGGGGAACAGGTGAGGCGTTTGAGCTAAACTTGTCTGGTAGTACATTTGACCTCCAAGAATATTACAGAGTAGGTTCAGTCATTTGATGTCAACTCAGTATAGTGCTGTTTTTGTTTCTGATACTCCCGACATAGTTAAACAAAGTTTTATAATCATCTTTGGATGTGGTAGCAATATTTAATTCAAGGAAAAATATACTACCACACAACTAATTAAATAGATAAAATTATGCCAAACATACATGAAAACATCAGCTATAGGTCAGATGAATAGCACATCAGATGACTAGGGAGGTATTGCAACATAATCATCATAGAAGGAGTTCTTAAAGGGTAAACATAGCTATGCAACTATGAGTAATACAAAAAGGCATACATTTATAAGTTAAATCTCCAAAATGCTTCAATTCTGGTAGAGTCATAAGATGTTGCTTAAAAGTTGCATCAATCATGTTAACAAAAAGAAGAGCTAAATTCCATACTGCAGAAATATTCATACAGAAAGGCTCTACTGCTACAACATGGAGAACACTGAGGAATAAAAAAGGTAAACATAGAGGATACCTAATACAATGGAAAACAAGGATAGAGCCTTACTGTGGCCAAGGCAATCAGGGTTTGATTCATGGCTCTGGCACTGGAAAAAACAGGCAGAGAGGAGGAATGAAGGAGGATAGTTGCTCGCATCTTTCAGGGCAAGGTGGAGTAACTGTGCACCCAGAGGCATACAGACCTGCCTGATAGTGACTAAAGCCACCACTGTTCATGCCAGAAAAGGAAGATCAGGACTGCTTGAAGGACATACCTCTTATGTGCATACTCCACAGACAGCCCATTGCACATTCCTGTCCACATCTCACAGGATGTACAAATTTTAGGGCTGGAGAGAAAATAGAAATATCTCAAGCCCCTCCTCATGTCTTTCATGATGATGCCTCCTCTCAGTCTTAGTGAAGGAAACAAATGGGCTGATGGGTCGGAAGGCAGTGGGAGCAAGGGTTAGGATGCAAGTGAAGGGTTTAGGCTTAGAAAGCAACTGGGGGATTTAGGTCTAGCGAGCAACTGGAACATTTGTTTTAGGGAGCAGGGTTTGAGATTATGGTTAGAGATCAACTGGGAGTTTTAAGGTTATATTTAAGGAAGGGGATTATGGGTTAGAGGTGTTTAGCAATGGGTTGAGTATTAGGTTTAGGGAGTGACTTCTAGTTCTAGCTTTATCAAGAGGGGTTTGTGAATAGGATTAGATGGTGAGTGGGAATTTTAAGTTTAGGGTTAGGAAACCAGGTTTGGAATTGGGTTTAGGGGGCTTTTTGGATTTGAATTAGGGTTCTGCCTGGGCATATATGCATGTGTAGTAGGCTGAAGTTAGTGGGAGGTTGGGCAAGTACCATTTCAAGCAAATGGCAGCAAGCAGGTCATCTGCCAGCCAATGTTTGCTAGTTCCTGTAACACAGCCCCTAAGTATATAAAATAATCAGTGGACTCAAAAATACCACCTGATGACACAGCAATGGTCTAGTCATAGTTAAGTTTTATGCTGTGTGGGGCACATAGCAGCAGTGCCTTTGTTTTATTTTAATTCACTACCAGCACTGTCTCCTCAGATTATATACAGATCCTAATTTTCTGAGGCTACTCATGCATGGTTGGGTGGTCTTGACTGTGTATACCTCTCAACCTCTTTGTGCAAGAACTCTGGACAAAACCTATAATAATGGGGGGGGAGGGGAGTAGGACAGATTTTAAATATTGCTCTTATAAACTTAGAAAATTGCTGGAATAACAGGATTTGTGTTAGCATGCATTTTCTGAAGGACATGAAGTCTGAAACTCAAATGCGCTAGTGAAATCCTCCAAAGCAAACTTCGCGTCCATGTTGGCCACATCTACTAGAGACAATCATAAGGCCTTCTTCACATATGTCTGTAATCTCCAAAGTAGCACCCAGATCTGTCCAGAACTGGCTGTGAAGGACACCACATATACAAATGCCATAAATATAGCAAACTTGCTGGCTGACAGATTCTGTGAGAATTCCACCCCTCTGTCCTCCCCGTCAGTAAATCAGGACATTCCCAGTACCTTCTCCCCTTCTTCTTATATCTAGGGATCAGGTCATCACTGCTCTCTCAAAGGCAAAAAATGCAGCCTCCATGGGACCCCATTAACATCCCAGGCTGCATCCTATATGAACTCAGGCAGGAACTTGCAGAACCATTAGGTGCCCTATTCAACCAAAGCCAGAGTACAGGCTTTTCCAAAGCTGAGTGGACAGCCACTGTCATCCCTTTACACAAAGATGGAGTGTCCACCGATATGGGAAAATATAGACCCATCAGCCTAACTAGCCTGATCTGCAAGGCCATGCAATGGATTATCCTAGACTTCGTTAACAAGGACATTGGCAACCTCCAAACACTACATGCCTCACAGTTTGGCTGTGTCAAGGGGAAGGTCATGTCTGTTAAATTTGGGCAACTTTTTTGAAACAGTCACCAAAGCCATGGATGAGAGGAAAATGGTGCACACCACCTACTTTGACCTGGCCAAAGCCTTACACACTATTCCCCTCTCTGGCATAATACATAAACTCTGTCAGCTAGGCATCAATCCATATGTTACCAGGTGGGTAGCTAAATGGCTCACTGATAGAACCCACCTAGTCAAAATAGGGGAAACCACCTTGAGCAGTAGACCTGTATTGAGCAGCATACCCCAGGGTCTGGTCTTGGAGCCTCTGTTATTTGGAATATACTTTTCTGAAATGCAGGCCAAAACCAGTGGGCTATGGCTGAGCAAGTTTGCAGATGACTGCAAGCTGGGCACTGTCATCAAGTGATGTGGACATCCTCCAAGAGGGTCTCACCCAAACAAATGACTGGTGCCAGAAACATGGCCTCAATCTGAATACAAAAAATTATCAGCAGCCCCTTTTGGGAGAGTGATGTCCCCACAAACTATCACATTAATAATGTCATCCTAAGCACGTACTTAGTTATGAGGGATATGGGAACCCAGACTGATAGCAACCTGACTTTTGACCACCATGTTGCTTCCATTGTACTGAAAGCTTCCTACATGGCCCACCTCATAAGTAAGGGTATCTCATCCGAGGACAGGGAGGACACAACCTCCCTGTATTCTTTCCTTATAAGGCCCATTATTGAGTACAATGCCCTATTCGGCATGTACCTCGCAAAGGACATGCAGCAGCTGGAGAGACCACAGAGGTTCATCACCAGGAGAATCTAGGGCTTACAAAAATCTACCATACACAGGCTAAAAGTCCCATCCCTCTACTCAGTTTCAGATTCCTCAGAGATGACCTCTGTTTGGCATACAAGGTGATCTCCGACCCCGACGTCATAGGATTGCTGCATACCTGCAAGTCAAGCTCCATAAGCGTAATCCACATGTGTAGCCTCAACCCGGTCTGTGACATCAATAGGACTTGTTGAGGGGACAGATTTGTGTCCCAGAGACTGCCCCATCTGTGGAATAGACTCCCTGTCCACGTCAAGCAGAGTACCTCTTTACCACTTTTTAAGTACAACCTGGATAACTGGATTGGAAGCAGAAAATACATCCCTGGGATTCCACCCATGTCCATGCTGGACAGGGGCATCGGGTGCTGATTTGTCTAAACATGGGCTAAACTCTTGGCTAGACTTGTAAGTGCCTCAGGGACAATAGCCTAGTAACTTCCTATGATCCTATTATTTAATTACTTCAGTCCTCAGTGATTTGCTTGGAAATTACAAATTTTGAGGAGCAGATCAGAAATTTGAGGCAAACATCTGGACATTCTGCAAAAATCTGTCCAGTTGAGAGCTACTTGTATGAGGCCCAAGGTATTCACATTATGCTGACAACAGGGTGATGTACTAACTGTTTTCTTAAAAAGGGTATTCTTTGCAAAAAATGATTTATGCAACATTTACAGATCTTTTCAGACGAAGTTGTATATAGTAAACAGATATGGAGGCAGGTGCAAAATAGTCACTAATAAACAAAAAGAAAGCACCCAAAATCCACCAGAGTGATATTATCTGATGAAGTCAAGGACGAAAACGTGTTGTGAATTTTTCAGCGTTATTCTTGTGATTAAACTGTTCGTGTCACAGTTCCTGGATTTTGGGTGCTTAAAGTTGTATATAGTACCTAAACATGTTCTACACTATATTTCTGCTCAGACAATATGGTCTCAGTGACTGTTGCTTACACTATAAGCATATTTTTTTGAATTTTGACAGAGGCTGTTTTATGCATTTACTAGTCTTTCCTACTTTCCATCTGTGGTATGTCTGGCATGAGCTTGGGGTGTGTTTTAGTATAATATCATCTTCAAGTTTAAATAAAGACTAATAGTCTTGTATGTTGATCTTTTCTTTCTTCTTTTTTGAATACGTTGTGTTAGATTTAACATATATACAATATTCACAAAGAAAGGAATACACATTGAAATTAATCAACAGTGCTCGACAACAATAACATTATATAGTAATTAAAATACTACAATACATATCTTCAAGTTCGTTTTCTTAAAATTTCATTAATAGCATTTCTAACGTATCCTGCCAAGCTGAATTCTTATTATTTGTTTATGTCAAGTATAATACATCTTTTTTATTTTCATATACATTTGTGGCAGGATTTAAAAACTCTTTACACAATGGTATTAAATCAAAATTCCAATTCTTAGTGAAATATTTCCAAAGGAAACACATTTGATAGGAGAAGGCATTAATTCATCTCCCTTAGGAAGAAAAAGAGACGTGTACATATTATAGATGAAATCCATAATTATGCCCAAGATTATTAGCAAATTAAGTTATTCCAAGGGATTGTATTCTTTTATGATTATCCAGTTTAATACCAAATTGTATACATTACCGAATGGTTACTGGTTACCAAGAACAGGAGCAGGTGGCAAAGGGTCAGCTAAAAATGTTACAGAGCCACAGAGTATTAGAATAGTGTCTTCAGCAAAACATTAAAGAAATAGATAATTAATAATCTTAAAGACTTGGTAAAAACTGTTGATCAGTTTCTGTTGGTTTATCAGAAAATGTATTAATCCCATAATATTAAAGCTTTTCCTTATAGCTTTCAGTCCTTGAAAATATATCTGCTACTCCAGTTTCTTTGAGAAACTGCCCTAAATTAACTCACAAACCATTTGAGTTACTGCCATCTGAGTGGATTTCAAACAGTCACTATCTTTAATGATGAATTCTAAATCGGATATGGCTATAGGCTATTCAGTGGAACTCAACTTCCCAAGTGGTCAAAACAGCTGAAAATGTGGTCAAATATTGATATGGAAAGTTTAACACAAAGCATGGTGTGTGTGTGTGTGTGTGTGTGTGTGTGTGTGTGTGTGTGTGTGTGTGTGTGTGTGTGTGTGTGTGTGAGAGTCTATCTAATCATCTGAATTATCTGTTTTTTAAGTTTGAATCATAAAATCAGATACTCATCTAGGTTCTTAGGTCAAACACAACATTCCATAGTTTGGAATGCTGGGTTTGACCAAAACACCTAGATGAGTATCTGACCAAATTAAACACCAATTTTGATAGCTTAGTATTAAGTTGTTGTTTCTGTTTAGGGGGGCTTTACCTCCATACTTCCCATGCAGAGAGTTGCACCCCATACACTACTGTTAATTATTAAGGTTCACAGTACTTCATGGCAGGGAGATAGAAACTCTTCACATATTTTTATTTTATTTATTGTATTTCTCATTTGTTAACCAGGTTAGTCTGATTGGCAAGAAGTCCTTTTTCAGCAGAGACCCGCAGAGAAAAGCTCCAAACACAAAAGTTATAGAAGTACAAAACAGTAATGACAAAGTTACAGGTAATACAATAAATCCAAAAGGAAATCTTGACTTATTTACACAAGAAATTAAGCAGTTTCATTCACACAGAACAAAAGACTACAATAACCATATTGGCAAATGGTCAACCAGTTACGTAATTGAGTGTCAATTCATTATTTGTTAGACTGTGAAAAAAAATAGGTTATCTATTGCTTTAGACAGTC
The DNA here is from genome assembly GCF_019279795.1 of Protopterus annectens. NCBI lineage: Eukaryota > Metazoa > Chordata > Ceratodontiformes > Protopteridae > Protopterus > Protopterus annectens. The sequence goes on from NC_056743.1 coordinate 1,121,609,629, forward strand.
AGATGTAGACAATGTAACATTCTATAGGTAAGATTGTGAAAAATGTGAAGAGGAGTTAAAGAGGTGAGAGTGGAAAGACAGTAGGTAGCTATTAGTCGGGAGTAGAACAAGGGCAAAGCTACTTGCTAAGGAAGTGGTTTTTTAGGCTTGTTTTAAATAGTGTTAGGGATGTTAAGGAGGTAAGGTTTGCTGGCAGGCTATTCCAGATCTTACCTATGTAGTTTGCGAAAAGGGAATCTCCTGTTTGATTTTTGGATATACAGGTTTTTGTGCGTTTTTTGCTGGTGGTTCAGAGAAGTCTGCTATAGTAGCATAGGGTTGAAGAAGTGTTTGTAGGGCAGGTGTTTTCTCAGGATCAGAGAGGATTTTATGGGCCATTGTGAGTTGTGTCTATTGTAGGAGTTGGGGGAGTTCTAACCAGTTGAATTGTTTGAGTGCTAGTCAGTGGTGTGATCTAGCTGGTAGCTTTGTGGCATATTTAGCTATTTTATTTTAACAGGTTTCAAATTTATGTATTTCTGATTTCTTAAGATTAGTCAGAACTGTAGCTGCATGTAGTAAGGTGTGAGTAAGTGGGTTTGGGCAATAGCTCTTTTGGTATTTTTGGTGAAGCAGTGTTTGTTCCTGTATAGGGTACCAAGGTTTTTGTGTACTTTTTTAACTGTCTGGGAAATGTGAATGTCAAATTTAAGTTTATGGTCTATATCAACTCCAATTGTTTAGTGTGGAGTGAGGGGGTTGTGATGGTATAGACATTTGAGGTAATGTAGAAAGTGTTAGAGGGGAGAGGAGTTTTGTTAGGTGAGAAGACCAAGAGCCAGGACCCACATAGCTCAGTTAGAGTCTGAAGTTCAGGTAAGGAGGAACACAGCAAATCACAAGTGCACCCACCCAAGCCGCCACACAGCCATTCCAGTGTCCCATTACTTGGCTATTTCTCCCCATTTACTGTAGACACTGTTCAAATCTGTGTGCATACTGTTTTATGCTTTAGTTCTACAATGATTACAGGCAGTTGGATTTAATTTACAACTTTTATTTCAAACATTATAGCCCAAACACTGAGACATTTACTAAACCTAAACAAAGCAATAGTCTTACAATGAAAACAGACTTGGCATTAAAGCTTCTCTACTTTTGAAACTCACATTCAATGAAACAGCATTGAAACCCACATTCAAAGAAAATGCATCTGGCCAGTGGCAGGTTATTTACCTTTGAACTGTTTTCAAGCAATAGGCTCCTTGCACACCGTTAGGGCCATGCAAAAGTTATTTGATTTACCTGATTGTATTAATTATAATATATAATTGAATTATATCCCTTGTATTATACAGCAACACTTGTTTGAGTGTCTCTGCTGAAGTAAAAGTAATCTGAATAATTCCACATTAAAGATATCTGAAACTAATGAAGATGTTGTTGCTAGAAAACAACTGTATATTTCAGTGTTTTATCTACAAATTCAGTGCCTGCTGCCGTCAAAGAATAAATTGTTTATGTTAAATTAAAAAAATGGTAAGCTGGTATATTGCAATAGAAAATGGATGACAAGCTGAAAAACAGATTCATAGTTATCAGGCATCTCATCCAAAGGAGGACATCCTGAGGACTGCAGCATACAAATGTATATGCTGTAGGAATAGAACCTCAAGCCTTTACATTAAGATGCAAGTATTCTACTTGTGGTGCAACTAACATAGCTTTAAAACTTTATACCACAATAGAGATACCATTTGCTAAACAAAACAGTTGCACATTGTAAATAGACTTGGCATGAGCAGCAGTGAACTTAGCTTCCTTAAAACTCACAGTTCCTTGAAAATGCACTTGAAAATTCCACCTGCTAACTCTAACTTGGGCATTTCACTTTCTCTCTCACAAACATACCACACCCTCAAGGCCTCAACCTTAGTGCAAGAAATCTGGACAAAGCCTAAAATAAATAGGGACAGATTATAAATATGGCTCTCAGAAACTTAGAAAATTGCAAGAGTAACAGGATTTGTGTTAGTATGCATTTTCTAAATGACATGACATCTAAAACTGAAATGTCTCATTTAGCAACTTCAATCCTTTTTAGGAGGAATATGGGGCAAAAATCTGGACAGCTGAGGGGTATACTACCTCCCTCTTATACACACACCAAATAATTCTGGTCAGACTTGAATTAGTTCTGGGAAGGTTGCACTGAACGGCACCGTGCTTGAGCTGAAGTGGGTGAAATCCTGGTAGCCAGTGATAACTGATCTGCAGCTCAGCAATGCGGAGCATTAAAGCATTTTTAGCAGAGCATTGTTTCATCACTACCTATTGTGTTTGCACATAAGCTGTAGTTATTTTAAACATTTGCCTTTTTTGATTACTACAGAGTACATTTACCCACCAGAGCTATTGTGTTTTGACTTCAGTGTGGAGCTAGTTGTTGCAGGGCTTGGCTTTTAAGTAAGGTAGCAATGCTTATTTACCATATAACATTAAAGCCACCCAACTACAAGTGTACTAACACACAGACACTGCTATAAGACACTGGTCTGCAATAAAATGTAATGAGCTTCTGAAAATACTGTAATCCTGTCCTTTTATTACAATGAATATAAAATACTTCGAAATAAGGTAAAAAAGCTCATAATCTTCGATCGACAAAACTACTTTTCCACACTTCAAAACAATAATAAAATCAAACCCTCAGAAATTTTGGAAAGGTATCTCTACTCTACTTAACCCCAGCAAACCAGATACCCCTACCCCAGACCCAAATGCTCCTGACCAAGACTTGGCTACCCAATTTAACTTTTCATTGAATCAATTTCCAAATTAACGTCATCTTTCTCTAACACCACTACATTCTCGAAAACTCCCTTACCATCCCCAACCATCTCTCTACCCTACTCTGCTACTACTTCCTCATTCCCATCTACTAACTCCCATCCCTCCACTCTTCCTACTCCTACTACTTCATCAGCTTCATCTGCCCCTAATTCTCCCTCTTCACACTCCTTTTTTCTCATTTAAACCTATACCCACTTCTACTATAAAGAAACTCCTTATGAAACTGAAGCCATGCACCAATGTTCCTGATAACATCCCTTCTTACTTTCTTAGCAAAGCTGCTGAAGCAATTGCTTACCCTATTAGCATTTTAATCAACCGCTCTATCCAAGAATGTATAGTACCCCAAGTCTGGAAAAGGGCCTTTATCATACCTCTACATAAAGGTGGCAACAACAACAATGTTACTAATTTCCTACCCCATCGCTATTCTGTCCCCCATCTCTAAACTCCTAGAAAAGTGTATCCAACTACAACTCCTTCCACATCTCTTAGATAATCATCTACTAACTCCCGCACATGGATTCAGACCACATCATAGCACTATGTCCTCCTCTCCTTCCTTGAAACTGTAAATAAAGCCCGCGACTCTGGCCAAATTGTTTCTACCCTACTACTCGACCTCTCTAAGGCCTTTGACACACTCTCACAGCCTGCTACTAACTAAACTTTCTAAACTTAACCTATCTCCCTCCTCCTTGAACTGGTTCTCCAGCTACTTATCTAACAGATCTCAAGCAGTCAAATGGAAAAAGGCCACCTCCTCATTTCTAAATACTCCTACTGGGGTACCCCAGGGCTCTATACTGGGTCCCCTTCTCTTCAGTATATTTATAAATGATTTCCGCAACTCTATCCCATTCTCAGACATCATCCAATATGCCGATGATTCTACTATTATCTGCGCTGCCACCTCTATCCCCTCACTCCTAAAACTGACTCAAGATGCTTTTACAACAACTGAGCAATGGATGAAAAGGAATCACCTAGCACTCAATGCCTCTAAAACCAAATTAATGTTATTCACCCCCTCTAAGGCAACTTCTTTCAATATAAATACATTCCACATCTCTAGACAAAATAATCTACCCCTGGAACTGGTGTCCGAGACCAAGTTACTTGGGGTCCAAATTGATAACCAGCTCAAATTCAACTCCCACCTACAGTTAAATATCAAGAAAACCCATCAAAAACTAGGTATGCTTTACCAACAAAATATTACCTTACACCTGCTACCAAAATCACCCTACCTCATTTCTTATCCCCTCCCTTCTCTATGGAGCTCCACTCCTAAGTAATCTACAGACCTCTCTAAAAACACAACTTTCCTCTTGCTACAACAAAATTGCCAAGTTCGCTACCAACCACAAGTCCTCCACCCACCACTGTTCCTCTCTCCAAAAACTAAAATGGCTAGAGCTACCCAGTTATCTCACATATACTCAACTAAATCTTGCACATAAGCTCATTTTCAACCCCTCCCTTTGTCCCTCCCTTTCATCAGCCTTTAAAATGCACCTTCCTGCTAGAGTATTAAGGTCCAACAATCAAAATCTATTAGAAGTATATAAACCAACTTGTCCCCCAGGCAAAATCTTCTGTCTTATGGCCTTGCATGCCTTTGGAACTCCTACCACCTTCCATTCACCACCCGCAACCATTTTATATTTAAAAGATCTCTTCACTCACATCTAGTATCCCAGTGGGAATGCTCTTGCTCCCACCCCACATAACTAACACTTGCAAACTCCATCTTCTTTCTTCCTCTGTTTCCTCCTGCAACTTCCTAATTACCCACCCTAACTCATACATATTATTATTCCTACAATAATCGGAAAGAATATACTAGGCCACACTTCCTAAGTATTGCTTCCCTAATGTTATTACTCCTCAGTACTTTTGTGCATTGCTTCCTAATATGTTATTATTCCACAGTATTGTCATGAAATGCTTCCAGATATGTTGTTATTTCTCAGTGCTTTTGTGCTAAATTTCCCTTTAGTCTGTATTACCTATTAATTTCATCACTAGATTGTACTCACTCTAGTTTTTGTTGTATTATTTGCAAATTGTTATTTCTTGTATGATTAACTTCTGTGTAATTGTATAATTTGTATATCTATTAATAACCTACTTAGTTTTGGAGCTTTTCTCCCCAGGACTCCATTGAAAACGGGTTCATTTGGCCCAATGGACTATCCTGGCAAACCAACTGCAAATAAAATAAATAAATAAAATACTGTCATATGCATTTCAATACCCAAGGCTTATACATTATCTAGTCATGTAAATATTCTCTGCATGGCAACAACGAAAAGGCTTTCAATGCTGTAATTCTTTAACAATATACTTACTAAAGCTTACTTGCATCTTACAATGTCCGACAAGCTTACTAAAGCTTACTTGCATCTTACAATCTCAGACAAGCTTACCTGATGTTCATTAAACCATGGCTACTTAAACAGAGCAACAGGGCACTGTGACAGCATACAGTTCCTGAATAAGAAGCATAAATCAACAGTACAAAAATCTGATAGAAAACCAGAACATTTTGCAAAATCAAGGACAGATGAAAAGCCACGGTCGTATTTGTGATCTACTTTGGATGGGGGAATACTCTGCACACTTACACTGCATAACTGCTCCTTGCCTTCCATGGACACATCCAGAGCCACTACAATGGGGAGTGGGGTGCAATAAGTATGTCACAATTTGAAATGTCTTTGGATGACAGTGATGGATCTGACACTCATACCTCTCAACTTCAGAGCAAGAAATCTGGACAAAGCCATACATAGAACTAGAAGTGGGACACAAGCCCAAAAATAAGGCCAATTTTTAAATATTGCTCTTATAACTTAAATAGAACAGGTAGATCTTGCATTAGTACAAATTTTCTGAAGGGTATGAAATCTGAAACTCAAATGTCTGCCATTATTTTCTAACTTCAATCTTTAATGACTTGCCACTAATTTGCCAAAAAACCACAGTTTTATGAAAAACGGACCAAAATGTGATGCAAAAATACCTGTCAAAAAGGGACACCTTTTAATATTAACAGTTAACTTGAAGCAGCTAACAAAATAAGAGCATCCACATGCATTTCTGAAATAAAGGTAATCTATAAGTGATCATTACAGTTATATATAATTGTAAACCCTCCACATTTTCTTCCAAAATTGCCATTTTGGAGGAGGGATTATTACGGGAGAGTAACATTTTGAGCCGTAATTTGGGACAATTGAGAAGTCTGGAAATTCCTAATCTACAAAGTGATTTGCATACCTCTCAACCTCTTAATGCAGGAAATCTGAACAAGGCCAAATATATTGGGGAGCATACAAACACTACTAAAATTGCTCTTGTATAAACTTAAAGACAGTCTTGCATTAGCATGCATTTTTCTGAAGGTTATGACATCTGAAACTCAATGTCTGTCATTTAATGGCTTCATTCCTAAATGATTTGCTAGAAAACCACAAATTTGAGGAACAAACCAAAAATAAGCAGCAAATATCTATTCATTCTGCAAAGATATGGACAACTGAGAGGTATAGTTCACCGGGGCTGTCTGAGTTTGCTACCCCCCTCACAAAATCATGGTCAAATGGAGCCTCCCCCCTGCAGCCATTCCAATGTCCTATTCCTTGGTTATTTTGCCCCATTTATCATAAACACTAATGTGCATACTGCTTTACTTCTGCGATGATTTAGGATTTCATTTGAAAGTTTTATTTTGCATTTTACAGCACAAACCCTAATACATATCTGTTAAAGCAATGCAGTCTCACAATGAAAATAGACTAACATTAAAACTTCTCTGCTCTTGAAACTCACATGCATTGAAACAGCACTGAAACCCACTTTCAGAGAAAATACATTTTGCCAATGGCAAATATTAACTCTGGGCTGTCTTCAAAATCATAGGCCCCTCGAACATAACATACATGTGCTCTTTGATACACCTTCCTGACTGTATTACATTATATTCCTTGTACAATACAGTACAGTTGTTAGAGGGCATTTTAAATTTATTGTTTTGAACATTTTCCAGTAAACAATGAAACAAAAAGCATCCACCAATGACTAAACTGCCCAATTCAGAACATTTCCATCTACTCAAGTCCACCAGTATCAGTAAAAAATATACACAATCTCTGAAGTAGTAAACTCCACATTGAAAAAAATTGTAACTAATAAAGAGGTTGCTGCTAGCAAACACTTTATATGTCATTGTTTAATCTACAAATAAAGTGCCTGTTACCCTTGAAGAATAAATTGCTTTTGTTGCATGCAATAAAAATGAAAAGCTAGTAATACCAATAGGGAATGGATAGCAAACTGTTAACAGGTTCATAGTTACTAGGTATCTTTGCCAAAAGACTGCAGCATCCACCCCTTTACAACACAATACAGTATCAGCAATGCATTTACCTACTGTGGGAGTAGAACCCACAGTCTTCAGCATCTAAAGCAAGTACACTATCTGTTGTGCTATTAACAATGCAAGCAGACTAAACATAAGCAGCACTAAACTTTTGCTCCCCTGCAGCTCTCAGCTCCTTGTAAAATCTACTCGACACTCAGCTGTATCTCTGAACTTTTCAGCACAAGAAATCTGGAAAAAGCCAAAATTTATTGGGGGACAAAAGGCCAAAACCAGGGACACATTTTAAACATTGCTTGTATAATGTTTGAAAGTTGCTAGAATAAAATGCTGCGTTACCACCATACATTTCACTGCCACGTCTTGAACCCAGGGGACCCTGTGCAAAACAGTCAGAGCAACATACCACTACGCCAAATCAACTGTTTTGTGAAAGAGGAAGACTGAAACTTAAATAGCTACCATTTAGTGAATTCAGTTCTCACCATAGCACAGCTGTCAACCTCTTAGCACAAAATACCTGAACAAAGCCAATAATGGGTGACTACAACCACCAAACATTCAGTGAATTCAGTTCTCACCATAGCTCTCAACCTCTTAGCAAATAACACCCGGACAAAGCCAGTAATGGGAGAATATAGCCCCCAAACATATTCAGTGAAATCAGTTCTTACCATAGCTCTCAACATTAGCAAAAAACCTGGATGAAGCCAATAAATACCTAAACAAAGCCAATACTGGGTGAATACAGCCCCCAAACATATTCAGTGAATTCAGTTCTTACCATAACTCTCAACCCTAGCACAAAACCTGGATGAAGCCAATAATGGGGGGAGTACAGTCCCAAACACTACCTATACAAAGCCAATACTGGGTGAATACAGCCCCCAAACATATTCAGTGAATTCAGTTCTTACCATAACTCTCAACCCTAGCACAAAACCTGGACGAAGCCAATAATGGGGGGAATACAGTCCCAAACACAGGGATACATTTCAAATAGCCATCTTGTACACTTAGAAAATTGCTAGAATAAAAGCTTTTGTTACCATGCACTTTCTGAAAAATATGAAGTCTGATATTGAAGTGTGTCCATTTTTTTTAACTTTTGTTAACCAGGAAAGTCTGACTTTGAAAAAAGCTAATTTTAGCAGAGGCCCAGGGAGAAACACTCCAGACAGCCAAGAATAAAACCAGAGAACATGTAGCTGTCAGGCAACAAGGACACAAATGCAGAAACCACAGATTTTATGAGGAACAGAAAAAGTATGAGGGAAAATCCTGCAACATTTTTACAAATGGTGGTGGGTAGGGAATTCAGGCTCTTGCCACTTGGGCCCAAGGTACAGGGTTCAAGCCTTATTCTCTACCCACCACCATGTACACCTGGGGCATTTCACACACACACACACACCTTTACCTGAAAGTGTCCCATCTTCTGTCCGTTTACTCCCACTTGCTATTCCGTTTCAGGTCCCATCTTCCGTTCGTTTCAGGTCCCGCTCGAATCATCCCACTTGTAAACCCGTCTGTGTGAGTTCCCGCTCACAAATGTCTAAATGAGAGTGATGATGTCAGCACACCCACGACTGGACTCTTAGCACGGACTTCTTTCTTCTTAAAGAAGAACGCACGTAAAAAAAAAAAAAAAACTTATCTAGCCGATTCCAGGGGGGTGCAAGTGCACCCCCTTGCACCTGCCTGCGGGCGCCCTTGCATTTGAGGTAATGTAGAAAGTGTTAGAGGGGAGAGGAGTTTTGTTAGGTGAGAAGACCAATGGTTCATTTTTTTTAGAGGTTAAGATTAGATGAGCATTTGTGAGCCAGGACTCAACTTCATGAAAGACTTTTTCAGTTAGAGTCTGAAGTTCAGGTAAGGAGGGAACACAGCAAATCACAGTTGAGTCATCTGCATATTGGATGAGAGAAGCATGTGCAGTTGCAAAATGGAGGATATTAGTAAATATAGTGAATAGCAGTGGGCCTAAGATAGAGCCTTGGGGGAACTCCAAGGGCCACTGGTAATAGGGGAGATAAGGTCTGTTGCCATGAGACGGTTTGTTCATGTCCTGTAAGGTAATCGTTGAACTAAGGTGGAGTGACAGAAATGTAGATCAGAGAAAGTATTTTAGTTAGCATGGAAGACCATATCAAAAGCCTTTGACAGATCTAGGAAGACAGATGAGACATAAGTTATTGTTGCTCCTGTGATGGTGACTATATTAGTAAATGACATTAGTGCGGTTGTTGTGCTATGGAATGGTCTGAAACTATGTTGGGTATTAGTTAGTAGTTTGTTACTGAGTAAGTATTCAGTGATCTGCTTATGAATTACTCTTTCTAGAATTTTTGATAGTGGTGACAAAATTGCAATAGGTCTATAGTTATTAATATCAGTTGATGGGCCACCTTTATGTAGGGGAATGATATATGAGGTTTTCCAAATGGGATGGACCTGGTGTTCAGCTATTGATCAATTGAAAAGAATACATATAGGGTATGATATTGCTTCTGCTGTTAGGTTTAGGTATTCTGCAATTAGATTGTCTGCGACTAGTGTAGTTGGTTTTAGTTTTTTTCAGAAGTTTCTTGATAGTGTCAGTTGCTACTGGTTGCAGTGAGAAGGTGGACATGGTGTTTGGTGTAGGGAAGGAGGGTTTGCTTGTCGAGGATGTTTGATTTTTGGACAGTTCTAAGATGGTTTCTGTAAAATATTTGTTGAACTGGGTGGCTATATTGTCTGAGTTGTTAGTGGCTGTGGGAGGGGGAGCTCCTGTTTTACCTGGGAGAATGATATTGTTTATTGTGAACCAGAATTTTTGTGGGTTTTTTGTGGTATTTGGTTTGTATTTCTGTGTAATAGCTAACTTTATCTATTTTAATCCATTTCTTTACTTTATTCCCAGGTTCCCGATAAGCTTGAAATGTGGGTTGGGTCCTGTTTGTTTTCCAGATAGACCAAGCCTTATCTCTAAGTCTGAGAAGAGTTAGTGTTTCTTTTTTTAACCATGGGGCATAGTTAGATTTAACATGTATGCATCTACTGTGTACTTGGTAGTTTAGAATGGAAAGAAAAGTAGAGCTGAAGTAATTCATGGCTTCTTGTAGGGGAAGCTGTTTTAATGGGGCCCAATTACAATGTTTGAGTAACTCTAAGTTTGCTGAGGTTGTGTTTTATTTCTTATTTGTAAAATAATGGGTTGTTTAGTTGGGATAGTTCTCTTTCTGCCCAGATAAGTGGGTTAGTGATCACTGAGGTTATCTGGTAGACTGCCTGAAAAGGGGTATAGGTCTGGTTTGTTAGTCAACATCCAGTCTAGAGTGGAGTGTTTGTTTGAAGATTTATTTATCCTGATGAGTGATTGGATGAGTTGTGAGAAACCGTGTAGGTTAATACAGTTTTTGGGGTGTGGGGAGTTGCAATCTGACCAGTCTATATTAAGATCACCCATTATGAGTGCTTCTTGGGGTAGGTTATTGTTACACCAGTGCAGTATGTTTTCCAGCTTTGGGATATTATCTCCCAGTGGTATGTAGAGACCTATGTTTGTTGGTGTTGATGTTTAGTTTGTCAAATATTGTTTCTGAGTTCTTATTTTCTATTGATTTTTCCACTAGTGTTTCTATAGTGAGGTGTTTTTTATAGAATAGAGCTACACCACCACCTCTTTTGTTTTTTCTGTCAGAGTGAATAATGTTATACCCTGGTGGAAGTATTTCATTACTGTTGGTGTTAACATTTAGCCAGGTCTCTGTGAGTAGAACAATGTCTGATGTGTAAAGAGACAAGTTAGCATGAAGCTCTTGAATTTTATTGTTTACACTCCTTATGTTCATATTCAATATTAGTAAATCTGATGTCGCTCTATTAAGAATGATTGATGGCTGATGAGTGGTGATGTGAGAGAGTGGATTAGGGGGTGCAGTTGAGGGGTTGGTGGCTGGGCTGGGGTTCAGATGTAGGTCACCACATAGGGTTAGCCTTGATGCTATTTGGATGATATATTTTAAGAGTTTGTTAAAGTTTTTGTCATATGACAAGAAAATATTGGGTAAGTTTGGATATGAGGTAGGGAGAGTTTAGCTTGGGCTAAAGTTATGACACTGAAGATGGTACTTACTATAGAGACGTTAATTGTACTGGGAGGGAGGGGATGGGTTCTAGAGGTGGAATGGAATGGGGTGGTATGGGGAGGATTGTGTGATGGGAAGTAATGTTGGATGTTACTATTAGTAGGCTTAATGAAGCAGTCAGGAGGAGTATCTGGCATATTGAGTTAGTAGATAGTCGATAGGTTATGAGTCTGTTTGACTTAGAAGATTGTTTGGAGGTGGCTATTTGAGGTATGAGCTACTGCTAATTAGATTCACAGAATGAAATTAAAAAGAAGGGGAGAGGAAATATTTAAGGGTGTGCGATATGATAGCCTGGGTGTGGACAGGATGTGGGAAAGAATTTAGGAGGAAACATGAGAGAGAGTTATAAGTGATGGGGCGAGTTGATTGGAGGAGGTAGAGGGGGTGTGATCTTGTAGTTATAAATCAAGGGAGAAAAGTGTTTGGTGGAAAAGGGGTTAGGGGAGTGGAGTGGAGCCCGGGAGAGCGAGGGTGGAATGGAGTGGGATGAAACTGGGTCTAAGGTACTCCTGCCTTCTTTCTAATTCTGCTCAGTCTAGGCCAGTTTGCCAATGAAAGAATTCAGACAGACTCTATTCAACCAAGCAACCTTCTCCCGATAAGTGTTGTACTCTATATGTATGATCTTTCCATTCAGTAAAGAAAGCTTTCTACACTCTAGCCAAGGTAGATTTGTCTTTGCTATGTAAGCATCATTTCAATATACCTGCAATGTAACAGCAGAAGGAATTGTAACAGGTGACTGTCTTCCATTTTTTGAGCTAAATCTACTTCTAGAAAGTCATAATTTTTTCTTGCTGAGACTGAAACAAAGCACAAGCTTGTGGCTCAGATTTATTAGATTCTCATTTTGCGTTTTTTGGTTTCTCTTTATTCTCAACCTTCAGGAAAATAAAATAAAATAAAAAGATGCACAAGGCTCTGATAAAGCATTTTGCATTATTAATTTTATTTACTGCTACCTCACCTAAACTACTGATGACTGTAGAAAGACGTTTATGAATTTCCATCTCTTTAAAACAGAGTGCTTATCAATCCTTCTGATGCTTGCTAAAGTCATTAATGAGTACCATTCTTGAAATCAGTTCCTGAGTTATAATTGTTCCCTGGTGTGTGTGTGTCTGTGCTCGTGTGTGTGTATTTGTGTTTGTATGCATGTATATTATACTCTGGATCAGAATAATCCGTTATAAAACCTTTGACATTTGATGACCTTGGATTAGATGATGCTCCTTTTAGAGTTAGAACAGATAGTCTGTATTTTTCCATTTTAAAGCATCATTAAGATCATTCTCAAAACAGTTGCAAAACTCAGTGGCCAATAATTGCCTATATCCTTCCTCTCTCTATTATTGTATAGCAATGGGATATTTGCTAACATTTTTGTCCTCTGAGACCTCTCCTGTAGCTAAGGAGTACATAGATGCAACTGGTGATCTTCTGGCCTGTGGGATCAATTAAAATTGATTGAACTGAAACATAAAGACTCATTTACCTAGCTATTGACACCTGACTGCAGACCTTCCTTCTGAACTATAAAGATGGAATAATGGCAAAGGGTTTCAAAAGATTTTCAATCTTTTATATAAGATGGACACTTATTTAATTGTTTTTAAGCATTTTCTTTTGTGATTGAAAAAAAAAAGAGTTCATTAGTTTTCACTAGATTTTCACCTCATCCCTTGTCCCATGCCATGTGCTTGCATTTGTCTCAAGGGTGTATAGATGAGCACATACAGCTGTCCTAGGGTTAAGATGCACCCATTCTTTTTTAGTGGGAGCTTCCTTTATTCTCACCTAGCAGAATTTAGGCACCAATAGTACAGGATCATTGTATTAATTCTGCAAGGACTTATATTCCAAGCTTAATCCAAAAAACTAAATGTCTTCATTGAGTGTATGTAGAACAAAATTATAATTTTTACCTTCCCACTAACACTTAAAGGTTGTCTTATTGTTGTCTTATTACACAAACTCTGAAGGAATTTAAAAGGTGCTGTAAGGGTGGTCTGAAAAACACTTTACCTTTGTACACTGTCTTCTTCTGTAACTGCTGCTTAGGTCATCATTTTTGACCTGATATTCTTAATTTCTGCCCATTTTCTGTTCGGTCCATCCTTTACACAAAACCCTCAAACTGCCATCACTCACACTCTGCTATAAAGTAACTAGCCTTGTGTAATGTGTGTACAGAGTATTCAGTATCAGCTGACCACCAAGAAAGGAAGTGCCTGAATACCAATGACCACCATCAAGATTCACAGCTGTGTAAGTAGAAAGATTTTGTAAAACAGTAAGACTATGCACTAATAGGGAGCTTACACAGTTCAATGATGTGACACAAACTATGTATCCCATCAAAGGCAGTGGATTCCCATATGTTTAAACAAACCCCTAGATTATTGTCAACCCCTGTTTTTGCCCTCAGTAATCCTGTACCTTATGTTTAATGGTAGGCTAAATGCTGGCACCTCTTTCAGTGTTCCAAGTGTACTTCTTAACCCAGGCAGTGACAACTCCCAGGATTATTTCCCAACTCTCTGTTATACACAGTTCTCTTTCTCTGCTCACCACATTTTAAAACAAGTGAATTATTCACATTCTTTTCCATAGTCCATGTTTTCCTAAGACACTTGCTTGCTTCTTTTGATGCAATACTGATTGTTTCTGAAGTAAAGAGATGCCTTGGAGAGGTGGGCTCCTCCCTATTCACCCTTGCTACTCTTGGGCTCCCATCATTCCCCTTCTCTATCCTGATTCTCACATTCACACTTTACTTAAACATGGTCTGCTTCATTTACTAAACCCTTACAACCAATAGCAACCCCCTTCAAAGTTATCTAGTTAAACTCTACCTATCTGCCATCCAATTTCCACTCATACAAAGAACTTCATACTTCAGAACATTCCTTTTCCATTACCAGCAGTTCTAGTCTCAGCTCTTCCATCTCAGATTTAATACATACCATACCATACAGAATAAGCAGAAAATCTCACATCTAATACACACTTTACATATTAATAAGCAGTAAATTTCACATTTAATGCACACTATAAGTATTAATTAGCAGTAAATTTCACATTTAATACATACTATACATAATAAGCAGTAACATATATTTTCTGTGACCTACAACTCCACCCATACTACATCTCTGCACCTTTCCACATAACTCAAACACAGCATCCCACACTACCATACGTCTGCATAATAAGCATTCTCCTCGCACAATATCTGCCCACACATCCATCACATTCAATAAGTAACATTTATTTTTCCAGAACTTTCCTCCTAATATGTATAATGTATATTTTTTACCAATTTATATTCCAATTAACTCTACTTTGCCTTGTAACGTCCCACCATACTCCTCTTCAAGCTGATTTGACACCCACCAACCCTAATGATGCAAAATAAAACACCTCATTTTATTTTCTTAGAATATCACATGATCTATATTTCACAGCATGCATAGACATCTTTAACTACAGATAGTTCACGCACAATCCCGTAATACACATATGTCTCTTAAATGTTAAGCATAAATACAATCAGCTTAATTTTATATTAATACAATTTGATATATTAAAACTGCAGCAGATGCATTGGCCTACCCATTTCCCATCCGGATTAACTGCTCCATTAAAGAAATCCATGCCCCTTCTGTCTGAAAAATATAATTTATTATACACATACACAATAGTGGGATATCCACACATGTATCGCAGTCTTATCCCTAACCCATCAAAGGTTTTATAAAAATGTATCCATTCTCCAATCCTCTAGCATCTCACTGATAAAACTTTTCTGTCCAAAACACAGTGTGGATTCCATCCTAATCACAATACATCTGCTCTTCTTAATTCCACCAGCACAGCTAATGTCAACAGGAATACAGGCAACTTAATCTTTTTTTTTCTGTCTTATCTAATGCATTTGACAATGTTTCTCACCAACAGAAGTTAATACAACTTTCTCCCTTAGGTCTCCCTTATCTCTTACATGGTTCCATAACTACTTAACCAAAAGATAGCAAGCTGCAAAATTGTAAAAATACTTTTCTCTCTTCCTATCTGTTTCAGAGACCCTCCAGGCTCTATCTCAAGTCCTTTTTATAATTTTCATAAATAATATTTGCACCACTACCAAATAGGTCAGTGTCGTGAGCTCATTCCTAACCCTGTCAAAGCGGCAACAAATTACCCAAGAATATTTCTTTCTCCACTGAATCATTGCTTACAGACTCGAACAACTCCTACATCTGAAGAAAAGCAAGTTATAGCCTTTCTTACCAAAACATTTCTCAGAAGAAAGGCATACCTTTCATGTAATAACAGCAAATATATTGCAATACAAATAATATCCATACCTGATTAATATGAGCAGATGTAAACCTAAACAGAAACTTGGCTTTGTCAAATGAGGTAGGCCTCATGTTACCTACATAGCTAGGAAAACTATTGCCTCTTCTTCACTCCCACCATCACTTTTCTATGCATCATTCTTACAAATTTGCTTTCCAACTATAAGATGAAACTTGATGCATGCTACAATAAGTTAGGAACATTTAATTTCAACTTCTCTTACAAAACTCCTCTTTTTCTAGACTTAAAGCAACTAAACTGGATCATAGCTCTCAACATCACATTGTAAAAAATCTTGACAAAGCCAGAGGGAATGGAGGAACAAAGGCCCAAAAATAGGGACAGATTTTAAATATCGCTCCTATAAAATTGGAAAGTTGATAAAATAACAGATTTGGCATCATTATATATTTTCTGAATGATATGAAGTCTGAAACTTGAATGTCTGTCATTATTTATTATTTGGGGAGTTCAATCCTCAAAGATTTTCCAGAAGACCACAGATTTTATGAGGAACAGACCAAAAACAAGAGGCAAAAATCTGGACAGTTGAGAGGAATGAACAGGATTGAGGTACCAGACTACATATTCTACACACAGCTCCTTACAGTGAACAACCTAATCTTTAAACAAATATGCCGTTCATGGTTAAACATTACTTTGCACTATTATTTTCCAGTTAGGGATCTACTCTCTAGGGAAAAAAAAAAACATCTGCTAATCATTAGCAAGTCAAACATTACAGCAAGACAATCACTCTAAGTCTCAAAACTTGGGAATACTCTTCTAACTCCACTTAAAAGAAAAAGACAAACTACAACCACCACAAACCCAAGACCCAAAACAATTTCAGATTTAAGTTTTTGCAGGGGGGCTATGCCTCCCCTGCAACCCCTGTCCCCCTACCCCCTGCAAATTAAATATACCAACTCTGAGATTGCACTACATTGAGGAAAATGGCCGGTAGATGTATTCTGTAACAGTTTTTAAATCCAGAATGAAAAAAAATAATGCTTAAATAAAAATAACAACAGTAAATAACTATATAAACTCACTAATTTACCCTTCTATAAAAACATTTCCTTAGTGTTTTCTGTATAATGTCATTTTATTCCACTTATCTGAACTGCCACCAATGTTAAACTGCACATCCACCATTTTCTTTCCTTACAAACAAAAAAATTTAAAGGAACAGTACACTACTTACACACAGATGCATAGCAAAGCATCAGTGTGGTCAACAATTCAAACGCAATCATTTAACCTTTTGGGAATTTGGAAGTTTGGCTTAGTGGTCTCGAACAACTGACATTCGATTATTTGGGATTTTGACATATTAAAGTAAATTCATATATATGTGTGTATGCACATGTATATGTAAAGGTGTCCTTATCAGATTATCAAAGTTTCAAAACTTCAAAATTCATGTGGCCAGGACCATATGATCAAAATTGTGGAAGTTCGAACGGTTTGAATGCAGATTGTGGTACATTGTGGAATGGGAAATTTGCTCTTTTCCTTAATATAGTGAGATCTCAGAGTTGGTATATTTAATTTGCAGGGGCTGTGGGGTGTGGAGGGGGGCTTGCTCCCTTGTTTTGGAACTTTGATAATCTGACATAGTCCCATATAAAGGTGTGTGTATATATATATATATATATATATATATATATATATATATATATGCTTGACTATACATACTTTGTTTTGGAAAAAATAACGATATGGACTCGCTATTTTATACGGTAGCTACTTGCATATTATCTGGTTGTCATATCGGATTTTATTTTTATACAACAGTATTTAGTTATCTTTATTTGTCATTGTAGAAACAATAACTATCTTCACTCTTCGACCCGTATTTCATTCTCTTTAAAGGAACAACTGTCATTGTGATAAAAGAATGAATGGTTAGTATTCTACAAGTCTGAGCAGCATTTGCTTTTAAATATTTAATGTTGTAGTTCTAATCTTTTGAAGGGGAGTCTGGTATAACATCTAGCCATGTTCAATCATAGCATGAGAACAGTTCTAGATGAATAAGAAATATTCAGTCTGTGACAGAGTGAATATATGCGTGTCAGAGCAGTATTCATTTGTAGGTGTAGGAGCAATTTGAAGTAGATGTGTTTGTGTGTGTGTAGATATAGATATACTCTATGTACTTTGTTGACCAGGTTGGCCCCAGCAGGCCACTGGCCTCTTTACAGAGGAGGCTCAAGATGCTATCCATACTCCTTAGTGCAAAACTGACCAAGGCATGGAGGAACTTCCCCTACTTTTTAAAAAGTGCTGCAGAATCTTTTATGCTTGCCTGAGCTATCACCAACTCAGGCAGATTGGGCTCAGTTAAAGGTCTCATCCAATGGACGTCACACTCAGGAGTGCAGCACATCTCACCCAAAGGTCATCCAACTCAGGACTACAGCACCCCCTTATATTGCAATGCAGTATCAGTATTGGAAAATGAATCAGAAAATTAATCAGACAACTGGTGTGGGAAAAGAACTCTCAGCCTTCTGATCTTCCAGTACCAAAGGTGAATATACCACCTGTTTAGCCACTGCTACTAATAGATGGAGATGGACAAAATTCTCTACATAACATGGCTTGTTTCCACATGGGTTGTGAGTAGAATGGTATAGTTTAGGTAGGCTGGTTTCTTGGTGTTTATAGTTTGCTGCAATTGCAGGGATTTATTTAGTCAATGTTTTGCAGAAACACATTTTGTCTTTTTTTTTTTTGTAATTGTGTTGTTCATAGAAAACTCTGTATGATGTATTGCTCTGAATTCATTTTGGAAAACAGAAAGTTATTTATATTTTTATTCAAGGCATGGAATGCGTAAAGCAAAGGCAGGACAGCCACATTGCTTCTACCTAAAGAAGTTATGTAATATTTTTGTACTGATGATCATATTACTTTAAATTTTATAATTAGGAGTTTTGTTCTTTTCTAATCTATACTTCCTTAAAGTATTACCTGCTAAGCCATATGATACCTTTCTAAAGCTGCAGTTACAACAACTGCCTTAAGTTCATTCATGATTTTTTTTGCTTCACATATTTCCAGCATACTGTATATTTACATGTTTTTATACTGCTAACCTGTCATCCTAAACACATGCAAACAAAGGCAAAACTAAATCTAATCATCTTTGATGCTTTGCCATAAATGGGAAGGCATCAGTGTTATATCGAGTGCCAGTAGTTGTACCTGTACATGTATGTGTATATAGAAATTTATTATGAGAGGGCACCATGATTTTCTTTTTTTTGAGAAAAGATAGAAAATTACACTTAAAAATCACTGGAATAATTCTGGATTTCTTGTCATGAAAATGGAATTTCAATTCTTTGAGAAATGTAAATCTTGTAAATTAATATTTCTGTTTACAAAAACATGGCAAGAATGGCCGGAAACAGATAATATGATTCCCTATGTGCTACTATTTATTTGTTTCGGGAAACCATTCCTGATTTTTACCTCACCACCAATAATGCAAACTTGAGGAGAGTGGTTTCTTCTGCTGCATGAAAGCGGAGGAACATTCAGTAGTATTGTGCAGTGATGCCATTGATTCTACCGCTGCTTCTACTGAGAACAGGCTCATGGGAGAAAAAAAGTGCTTCACATCTAGTCACCGCTGTTAGTAATGTAAAACAGGTCTTGTAATTTATATATTCTATACGAGTAGACCTAAACATTATACAACAGGTATAGTACCTTCTGTATTACATACAAGTAGGCCGAACAATAATTCCCTAAAATGATGGAAAATGTATCTTTTGTTTAGCAGGAAAGAGACATTTATTTTGTTCACATGACTCTTACTGCTGATTGTTGCTTTGTAGTGCTCTGCTGTTATAATGATAATAAAGAACTGGACAGAAGTGAAAGTCTGTTGGTATATTTTGTGATACTTTGTTGAACAGCAGTGTGATGTGAGCATGTACAGGGAAATCCCTGGAACAGAATTTCAGGTAACAGAATAATGTTGCCATTGATTCAAAAACTAAATCATTTGCTTTACATCACTGCAAGCAGACGACCATTTTAGCTGAGCAGTGCCCTTCATTTGTCACAGCTGAAATCGAATGCTATAAAAAACTAATTTCAAAACTGTCTCCATTAAAGTTTATGGAGCATAACCCTGTTATGTTCACCTAGCAGTGCTCTAAAATGTTGTTATATGGGGACATGCCTTCATACAGAGAGCTGTGTCCAGCTCTAATGCTTGGTGCCAGAATGAACATTAGAAGCCATTTTATGATATATTCAAAAGTAATCTATCTGACGTGCTTCTGACACTTTGGAGAGCTTTATGCTTTTAAAATAATTATCCACTCACCTCTCATTCTTTATATTCAGGACAATGTATATCAAACTCTAACATCATTTAACACGTTGTCTACAACCTGGTTACATTGCTTCACCTTGTCAGAGCATGACAGCTGAGCCCCTTCAGAGTTTATGACTGTAAATTATCCAAGATTGTCAGTGTATTGGCACCTTGTAATCTGCATGTAGGCAAATAATCTCACAGCCAGTACCTCAGTTTTAAATATCTCCTTTTTTCTGTGCTGCTGTTTTACTTCCTTTAGTATTCATAAACTTCATCTTATATTACACACTTTGCATACACAATTCTTAAATTAGTCAGCCCTTTATGAATGATGTCTAATTTGGCAATAAATTCCAGTTGTAAAATTCATACACACTGTGGCTTCTTCTGATCTCTCTATGATTCATTTGGCATATTTTTGCTACATGGAGAAACTGGTAAAATCTGTAAGTTATTTGTTAGCAAAGTTGAAAGTCTATCTATCTATCTATCTATCTATCTATCTATCTATCTATCTATCTATCTTTGTCTGTTTTTGTTTGCAAACTGGGAAATACTGACTAGATAATAACCCATTTTCAGATACAGGCTGGAAAAAATAGCACCCAAAATGACACATACATATATTTCAGTATAGATAACACTGTTACCAGTTAAGAACATAATTTACACACATTATCAAAATGAGTTCGAGTGGAATTATAGACAGACTGTGCATCATACATAGCTTCAGTACCAAAGCTGCCTATGATTTGTGCTCAAGGCAATACTACAGAACTGCTCTTTAAAGCAATTATATGAGTGACACTGAGGGCCTAAAAGCAAATCAAATGTATCCTTCTGTTATATTGTGACAGTGAGAGATGTCTCACACAATGGTCAACATTTACACAAATCATGTGGAAGCAACACTTTACAGAAAATCATGAGCAGACATGAAGTGGAGGTTGATGTAATATGTGGTGCTGAGGTTTTCTTTGAACCATTTGCTACTACATACATGAAATTTAATCCAGTATAATGGATGTCATGTTTAGGAAAGTTTGTGGCATGTTAACAATAAAGTGGGATAGAGGTAATACACCTGAATAGTAGGCAGATGAGGGAGGGAGGGAGAGTTAAAGACACAGATATACAGACAGGCAGCTGCAGTGAACCAGACAGACAGATATGGATAAATAGATTGTCTGAGTTGGTGAAATGGGCAATGAACCATGATGGATCTAGGATTTGATTTAGATACATAACAGTGCAGCATATGAAGGAGGCACTCTAGAAGGTTAACTGACAGGTAAGGCCCCAAGTTGTTTACTTCACTAATAAATTGGATGAAAAGTAGATACAAAGTACTCCCAGTGAACTGGGTAAGTAGTGATATATACCAGGGTTTGATCCTGAGTCTACTCAACTTTAATGTCTTTAAAGTTAACACTGCAAAAGTATAAGGAGGACATTTTTCCTTCTTTACAGATGAAAAACATTTCAGTAATGCTTGCATTTAGGGCAGTGTGGAAAGAGTAAAAAAAAAATAAAGACCAAACAGATGTGGTATTGTTCCAACATAATATATTTCATGCAAAAAGTAGGCAAAAAAGTGCTTCTGAGAATCAAAATACTGTAGAGGAGAACAAACAAGGGTTATGAGGTAACGATGTCCACAAAATACAGGTGGTTCTGGATATGGGCATATTAGAAGAAAGGTGAGTAAGGCAATGCTTGCTTGTATTGTACAACTGCAATAAATACAACCATCAATCAGTGCTGTAGCCTTTCTTTAAAAAAAAAATATATATATATTGCACTGTGGATACCTCTGTCCTGTTAGCATCATTATTTATCTACTATTATCTATTTTATTATTTATGTTTATCTGACCGGTTTAGTCCCACTAGGCTAGTAGTCTCTTTTTAGAGGACCCGAGGTGCCCTGATAGTGTATAAACAACACTTTAATTATTATTATTATTATTTATTAATGAGGCTGACCCACAATAAAGTTAACTAGTGCTTATTGTAGCCTTCATTCCTGGTGACTGAAACGGGTTATAATACATTTGCAATGGGTTTATAGCGTTAATATATTCTTTTATAGATTCAAGTTCAGAATAGCTTGACCTAATACTGCAGTCCTAAAATTTCAGCATGGAAAGTGAGTCATCCCAATGCCAGTACAAAGTCACATTCTGAATGATAATATTGTACAACTTCATAATTCATGAGGTGAGGCTCCAAGGTGAGCACTGCTGTAGTCTGGAGCAGACTTACTTACAGCTGCTAAATGTATGAGCCTACATTATATTATGCAAGTCATAGACATCCTTGGCAATTTTCAATGTTTTTAACAGTAACTTGTAAAGCAGAGATTTGTTTAATATCCTGTACAAAAAAAGTAACTTTCCAAGTGTCTGATCCAGCTCTGTTAGAAATGCTACATCTAAAGAAATCCCAATCCCTCTGCACCACATGTTCCAGAGACCTCAACCTCATTACCACAATTAACAGAACATGCTGGAGGGACAGGTTCATAATCCAGAGACTGCCCATGCTATGGAACAGACTTCCCATACATGTTAGGCAGAGCACCTCACTGACCCTCTTCAAGAGAAATCTTGATGAGTGGATGGGAAACAAGAAAATTCACCCCAGGGATAACACAAGTGGCTCTACTTGACAGAGGCACTGGGAACTAAGGTCGGGTGGCACTATGCCAGGGTAATCATATGGCTAGGCTTGTAAAGACCACAGGGCCATTATCCTAGTACACACCTATGAACCTATGAAATTGCAGTTTCCCAGTACACAAAGAGTGCAAAATGTACAATGAAAATGCACACTATTAATTCATAACCATGGAGGTAGTCTTTTAAGATGAAACTTTTGAAATAGCTGAGCAAACTTATTTGACAAATGTCAAAGAAATATTGATATTTTGGCAAAAGTACCCTTTCTGGCATTCTTTCTTGGATTTCCTGATTTATATTGTCAACCTATTCCTTGCCTTTAAGATGGTAGTATCACATGATGTTTCCCACTGCCAGGTGAGCCATGCTAAATATCTTCATAACTACATGGCATTTACTTTATGCTCTTAGTTCTAAACATTTTTATACAAGTCTGCAGCTCAGTTACTGCAACTTAAACGTGGTACTGTGAGTTTTCCATAATGTAAAATCTCTGCACTGTTACATTCAGCAGTATTCTATATACCTTTTATTTGTGAAGCTAATTAGCATCACCTGCAATGACTTTCAAACTGCAGACATTGAGAATAGGCACAAAGGTTCTTGAAAAGTGGGTACCTGCAAACAAAAACCTGGGCAATATTAACATAAAACTTTAGTACCAAATATCACATACCATTTCCCCACTTCCAGTTGGACTGTGGGAGACTGCTCAATAAATAAATAAACATTAAAAAAAAACAGTTTAAAATATGTGGACATTAATGAGTGATATTGCAAGAACATACTGTACTTTACAAAGTTGTTTATGTTTGCTTCTGAAATAGTGAAATGCAAACCTGGGTCCATTTTGTATAAATTTTTGATACCATCACTATGTTGCCCATGTAGGCTGGTTTCCTACGTACTCAACAGCTTCAAAATTGGGTGTTTTGGAGGGATTCAGAAAAAGACGTACACAGATAAATGAAGTGTGAAAACTGGCATATCTAAAACAAGAAAAACTGAGAGGTTTATCACCCACACATCAGGGTTATGCTTTACTCGCTGCTCTGTTATCTACGATGCTTCCTCCATTGTCATGAAATCTGTTTCTTATCTGTCAGTATGTTATAGGAGGATATCCCATGCTAATTAAAAAAACTGATGATATTGGAAACGGATATCCTGGGGAAGAATTATCACCACATGACAAATTAAAACTACAAACAAAATAAAAATGACATCAAGAACCAAAACTGCTTTATACTTTCTTTTTATTGGCTAAATGCTCTTTTGTGCATTATAAACTTTTCTTTTCTTTCACAGATTTTAATGGCTGGCTTTAGTCTAGTTTTGTTTTTGTTGACTTTTTTTATTTCTATTATTTAGGTATTTTTATGGGTTTTCTAAAATCCCTGTTTCAACCTTGAATAGATAGTTCATTAGACCATGTACAGAAAACACAATGTAATTTTTTATTATAAAGTTAAAAATATGCTGCAAAATAACATTTTACCATGAGTGCATATGCTATGGCTCATATTTAAGGTAAGAGTTGCAGTTTATGTTGGAGGCTATAGTAACAAAATCCTCCAGTCACTGCCATAACTGCACGGGTCTATATTATATCCTCGAACGCTTAAAAAAGCGAATGCTGATTGATCTAACTTATTTTCGCGAAACTGCAAAATATCGAAGCAGCAGAAACTTGAATTTTTTCCAAGGGAAAGAATTTGGTTGTCCGTTTCTGTTGCTTCGGTATTTTCAGTGTTATGGTGGAAAGTTACCAGTCGGATTCAGGTAAGTGTGCAATTGTGTGGATGTGAGTGTTAGGGTGAGTTAGGGTTAGGGCTCAGGTTAAGTGTGTGTGCGATTGAGTGGACATGAGGGTTAGGGCAGATTTAAGTGAGTTAGGGTTAGGGAGCAGGTGAGGTGAGTGTGCGATAGTGACGGACCTTAGGGTTAGGGTTTGGGTTAAGGTAAGTGGGTAGTTAGTGGTGTGTGCATAGTTTAGTGTAGGGTTAGGCATCAGATTTTAGGTGTATGTGTGTGGATTTCTGTTTGTTTGGTGTGCTTGTGTTGTGTGTATGTGTTTTGGATCAGTGATTTTTTTCCCTGGGAAAAAAAATTGCTGATCTGACAGTTCAGGATTGTAAGCTTTTGCTTAAATTAGGTCGATCAATCAGCGTTCGCATTTTTAAGTGTTCGATGATATAATATAGACCGAACTGCACATAGATCCTGAACAAAAGATCCATTTATACTCCACTGTACTAATAAATCCCTGTCTACCATAACACCAAAATTGTTAAGTATGTACCAAGCATATATCTGTCTGGCATTCAGCTGCAGAAAAATATGGCAACAGTGGGCAAAGAGAAGAATGCTGCACCATGCCCACACCTTCAATGACCAAATAAATAATGTCCATAGCCCCCCCAAGGCAACATGAGACAGAAGGCAGTATAGCAGGCCGGCCACTGGGCATGTCAGTGGCAGTAAAAATGCAGTGCACAATGGACACTGCCTTTATAATTGGTATGTGTAGACCAACACCACCTTCACAGTGCCCAGGGAATATTACCTAAAATACATACTAGAGAATAAATGTGACTGCAGTAGCTTCAGGATATCCATCATGCTGCAGAACACGTCTACATGTTGTAGTTACATAAGCATGCACTGTACACTGAGCACAACACACATTACTTTTTCTGCCCCCGTGCACTTAGTTATTAAACTGTGGACATGGCAGTGTGTGCTTCTCTTTGCCCACAGGGAATTTGCAACAGCCATATTTTTCTGCAGCTGAATGTCACTTCAGCTCTGCGTCTCCAGCCAAATGTGCAACAGGGAAATATCTCACTGCCTAGGAACCCTTTAAATAAATAATCTATATCTGATCTTTCCCTGTTCCCATGGCCACTAGCTTTAGTGTGGGTTGCATGTCTCTCAGTGGATGGCTGATGCCCACCCACTTCAGTAAGATTATGTAATTGTGCACTGCTCAGAAGGGTATCACAGGGTCTTTCAGTCTCTGTCTTTGATAACTGTTTTTTTCCATTAGTCAGGGGTGGACTCACTGATATTGTATTTCATTGTTATCAAAGAAAACATCTCTGTTATGTATTTCTCTGAAGATTGTTCATCCCAGAACATTGATGTTAAGCAGGCAAACAGAATATAGGTACACATATGCATATACATACATACATACACATTGTGTGTGTGTGTATATATATATATATATATATATATATATATATATATATATATATATATATATATATATATAAATATATATATATACACACACACACACACACACACACACATACACACAAAACCTAAGAATGCAAGAAGTCTTATGTGAAGCTGCGGTCCTCTGTGTTGTAATGACTGTGCATACACATGTAAAATGGTAGGATACTCTACCAAGGATACTTAAAGTTTTACATACTAAGCAATTTATAAGAAACAAGCCAAGACACGGGGTCTAGTTAATGATATTGGAAAGTGAATCCTAAACATATGCGTGCCATGGCCTCACTGTGCTTTTCATTTACTAGTGTGTTTGACTTTCATGCTGTTAATACTGCTGACTAAATCATTGTTCCAGTCCATATCGGTGTATTTTTATGGAATAGTGTAACACAGCCTTTTGTTTCCCGACTTAAACCATGTATTAGTAACTAGCCAGTTAAGACAAATTTCCTTCTTCCTACCAACCATCTGTCAGGATGCCATTTAGTGTCGTTTCCCTCGTCATTTTCCTGAGTTCCGTTTCCTGGCTGTTTGCTGCTGTATAGTTAGGATCGCTGCAGCTTTTGTGTAGGTAATACACATATCGTCATCTCATTACTGACTGTCAATGATTCATTCCTTAAACATTTTTGCAAAGTTTCTGAAGTCCCGAGTTTTGATTAGGTTCCAGTCTTTTACTGCATTCAGTTTCAGAATCTCAGGTCATCCAGGGAACACTCAGATTCAGAGCTATAGTCTTAATCGTTAGTAAAAATGGTGAGGAAATTAACAAAAAAAAGGAAAATAAACAATCTAGACAGACCTTTCTCAATGCAAACCTCTATCTTAAGGTGACAGATGTCTCATCATACTGATTAAACATATAAAATGTGCAGAACATTTTAGCATAAATAAAATGCTAAGACAGTTTATGTGGCCAAGGTTTTTCTTACATAATTATTTGTACTGTGGTAACGATTCTTCTCTGCCCGTCTTCCACTTTCCAGCATCTAAAAATACTCCTTTACCAGTCCTGTGTGTTTCTAGTTTCTCATTCTCTTCTAACTTTAACAATCTCAGAAGGTAAGCTGTTCCATCATGTTTATATTTTATTGGACAGGACACACAGTGTCCATTTTCCATGTTTATTGCTCATCCATTCTCTCAAGTGTTTACTAAGGTGAATGCCCTAATCATTACCTTTTCTGGGTACTTGCGGGGTATCATATTGTGTCACTTCTTTCTAACTCTCTCCTCTTCATTTTATAGGTTTCCTAGAAGTTTCAAAGCCATTTAGTCCAAATGCTACGGGCACCTTGCCAAAACTCACCTTCAGGTTTTACCTTCTTTCTCAAGAACGGAGAGGCAAGTTAGTCAAAGGGTAAACTTAAGAGCACCTATCCAGTTGCCATAGTTTAGTCTGAAGGAAGATACTGAATCACAGTGTATAGCCTCCCGAGGAAGATTCCTGAGAAGGGGGAAGTGCTGGGTGATGACTCTGTCTCTCCATTGCGTTCTGTTCAACTGTTGATGAAGGCTTCATAGGTTCATCGGTATGCACTAGGCTATTGATCCATGAAGATCGTTAGAAGCCTAGCCATACCTTTCCATGACATTTAGTCCTTATATTGTAAGTACAAATAACCCAGAGATAAGCAGAAGATTTTTATGTTACCCATATCCATAAGCGCAGGTTGCTAAACTGGGGTGAATTTGCAGTTACCTATCCAATCGTTCAGATTATGTTTATTTTATGTGGAGGGGAAGATGATTTCAAAGAAGTTTTATTACTTACTCAACAAGAGAAGTTTTATTACTTGTGATACATATCTATTCAATACAAAATGATCTATTTATGTTGCAAATGATATTTGAATCTGTTGAGAGAGTGTTTGTGCTCCCACTGGACTTGGGAATGTGCAGTAGGCTTGACAGGATAGGATCTGCTAAGGCTCTGTACTTGAGGCAGAGATCACCTCTCAGTAACCAGCACAATGTTGAGAAGAAGGCCAACGGTTTGAGATGAACTGCATAGTTTTTCTGATTTTGGGCCTTGATTTTCTTAAGAAGAAAACATTATGGGTGGCTCTAATATTAGCTGGACTGTTTGATTTAAGGAGATATAGGAGATCAAGACATACAAGATCTCTAATGGCATGGTGAGCAAGGAGCAGATCACTCCTCACGAGTCCATAAGACTGAGTACAGGAGCAGGCCTTCCAGTGTTTCCCATTAGCCAAGCTTCTTAATACCAGAGCTGTTTTTTGTTAGCAACCTCTATTTTTTTTTGAGTTTGTTGATGGGTCAAATGTGATACATACCAAATGAGGCACTGAACTCTATAAGTGGTCTAATAGTGCTGAATAAAGGGGATCAAGAACAGTTTTGGATCTAGATAGAATACCTTTATCTACTAGTTGTGTTATATAGAAGGAGTTCTTACTACAGTTACTATGAGATGATTGAAGGAGAGGAAACTGTCAACCCAAGTGCTTAGGCCCCTGACTGCCTTTTTGTTTAATAAAGATATTTTTTCTATATTGTAGTCTTTGGGTAAATTCTGTTTTCAAAAAGAAACAGTACTATGTTTTGTAGAATTCAGTTTAACCCCATTTTTCCAACAGATTTCCGATATCTGAGGTGGTTTTGAGAATTACATTTGGTTTGCAGTCATCTGCAAATATGGTTGATCAGAGTTCCTGGGTATCATTTTTTGAGATTGGAGAATTAGATGAAAAACAAGAGGGGATTCGATACAAACTCCTGGGAAACTCCACTGATTACTTTAGCACTATTTGCAGAAGCACCTGCCACACAATGTGGGTTCTGTCTTTCAACCAATTCACTATTCATTTTACTAGGTAAAGGCCTATTGTTTAGGGATTTTTGTTTCCTTACAACTGTAGCATGAGGTATGGTATCAAATGCTTTGGCCACATCAGGACAAGCTCTATAAACACCTTGGTCACGGTCAGCAACTTGAATAATATTCATGAAGGTTTAAAAAGCATGATTTCCTTTTGATGAAGTTCAGTTGTTGGGGTGCAAACCTAATGATAATTTCAATATCAATTATTAATGAGATAAGTTATGATATACTCCATAACTTTACAGATCAGACTCATAAGGCAGAATGGTCTACAATTTCCAGGGTCCATGGTAAAGCACCCCTTGTGTAGGGGCATAAGTAGGGTAGTGCACTTGGAGTTAGTAGCATAGCCTGTGGCTAGACTTAGGTTAAACATATTAAGGAGGGATCAGTGAGAACCTGGTTGATAGTGTTAACAGGCACCCAGGTATGTTGTTAGAACCCATGCAGGAAGTGCTTTCAGTTTTTGATAACCACTTAAGAACAGGTTCTTTAGTGATAAGAGTTTGTAATTGATTCTGGGATGATTGTTGTTGGCATAGGTGTTTCTTGGGTGAAGTTTGCAGATAACTTGTATACTTGCAATGTGTTTTTGATCAGAATTTGGGCACCATTAAGAAAAAGTTCAGAGAAATGTTGACCGTTATAACACAGTTTTGTAACATAGATGAGCAGTATTTGCAGAAATTCTTCACTTCAGAAGTTAAACTCCATTCATGGTTTGATTTACTAGCCCTTATAAGTACTTTTAATTTTCTTGATATTTTTAGTCTCATTCTGAGAAATTTTCATCTTACTATACAGTTTAAGGAGGGTTTCTCTCCTGTTTTAAAGTTTATGTCAGTTGACCACTGTGGGGAGGGAGCTGTCGCCTCACAGTTAGACGTCGCCCATTCGATTCTCAGTTAGAGCTTCTTCTGTGTGTCGACATGTGTGAATGGGTCTTCCTTTGTTGAAGGTTGTGCATTAGGCCCGGCAAGCCAGCACGTAAAAATCTACTGCCAATCATTAGCGGACCGGAGTTCCGCTGTGGCAACCCCTAACCGGGAAAAGTCGAAAGACACAAAAATTTGGCTCTAGTTGGGCTTGCAAGATATATGCGTTTGTCAGAGTGGGTGTTAAACTCCTTTGTGAAGGTGACTGCTATGTCAAGGTCAATGGTTGTGATGTCAAAGGTAAATCTAGAAATTTCATCATATAATTGTACAAAATTCACCCTTTTGAAGTCTTTAAAAACTGTGAAATTGGTAACAGGGAGCTATGATAGTTTTGACAGAAAAATATCACTAGTTTATGATCTGACGTAACTAGAGAAGGAGAGACCAGGAGAGTGGATTAAGTAGTGACAATGTTAGTGAGGTCCAGATCCAGAATAATTTGGCCTCTAGTGGGTTCACTCACTATTTAATCCAAGTAATTCTTATTTCTCAAACTCAAAAATCTCCAGGAATACCCTACATTAGACGTATAGGTGCTCCAGTCTATGGCTGGGTAATTGAATTCACCTAGGATTATGGAGTTATTGCTCATAAAAAGTTCTTCTAAAACTCGCAGGAATCTAAAATGTTCATTTGGAGGGTTTTTATAACACGCTATAAGCTGGTACCTTGTCTTATTCATGACTTAAGTTCTAGGAGGTCAGTTTACCAGTCTCTGAGAAATTTTGGGTGGTTTTCTTCAGGGACTGTTGAGATACACAAATGTTTATGTGTTGGCTGCATTACTTTAATTGCTTGTTTTTTGATAATCTCTGTTGTATCTCTATTCATGTGTCGATGTCACTACACACCTACGTTATTAACATGATTTCTGACAGAGCTGCAGCTCATGGAACCAATGTCTAAACGGGCTCCTACTGCAAAGGACATGAAATAAAAAAAGACAGTGAATGAAAAACAAAAATGCAGGTTCACAACTCATCACTCTGTTTTGGGAAGCTGCAGCTCCCTGTCCAATATGCTCTGGCACTGGTACTGTGAAGCACCCCCATTTCTACAAGTTTTGCACCCTCATACTACAAACATTTATAACTTCATCAGTAATAAACTCTGCATTCAAGGGCATTCTCAAAGATCAACTGCAAAGTGAGCACAGTGAATATATTGGATTTCCCACCATAGACCTTCAGTAAATGTATTTATTTACTATACATCTCAAAAACCTGTTATAAATAAACCCAATCTGGGCATGAGGGTTGCATTCAGGATACTGCTAATGTAGCTCTGGTACTCTACTATTAGGTAAAGTAGCGTTCAGTTTCACTATTAATAGGCAAAAGTAAAGCGGAGAGTGACAAAAGAGCTGCTGACGTTTTCATATGAGCACTTCGTATGCATTCGTGCTTTATCTACGCTATCTTTTAATGCTGACATTTATGTAGATGGAGAACTATATGCCATTATGAGAGAGAGAGAAAGACTGGAAAAATAGCAGCCTTCAATGACCAAAAACAAAACAGAACTGACTAAAGGCTGTCAAACCAAGATACCAAAGAAGTAATAAAAAGACTTGTCATTTTGTACGTGAACTTTTTTTTTTTTTTTTATGTGGGATGCTGAAAGTTACTTATCCAAAGTACTTGATTCCATACAAAAAACACTGACTGCTATCTAATGATGATCCCTTTTTCTGGAATTATTGCGGCAATGTGACAATCCTTTGGCATCAGGAGTCAAAAGAAGAACAACAAAAAAGTATAATGATTGAAATGCTAATAACAAGTAATCAGTGTGTCCTCATTCCAGGTAATGAGATTGTCTCTTCATATTTCTGGTCCATGGCACACTTACATGTAGAAACATTACAATACACTTCCTTGAAATTTTACAATGCAAATTTAATTCTGCATCTCTGTTCATTACAAACTAATTAATTAACTAACTAAATAAAACTGTCATTAATAAATTTGGCCAAAAGAGAACAAACGTAGAAGGTAAAAAGGAAAAAAAAAAAAAACAGCTGCTATCACAATAAAAGAGAGACATAATGGCTGTGACTCAGAAAAGGCTTCCCCAGTGATATGACCAAACGTGAATGGGCAATTTGATTCAGAGATAGGCCAAATGCAGTGATTTTACATGGTTGGATCAATCACCCTGGTGGGCTATCTCCATGATCTTGCTACATGCTAATTAGGCATTCTGAGCAGGGTGAGCTAATGCTAATTATTCATGTGGTTTCCCCTGGAAATGCCTGCAGGGAGGGACGTATGGAGTCAAATGATAAAGAAAATCACTCAGACACATAAATTAAACAATTAATATGTTCCCCCATTATTTCCAAAGTGAGACGCTGCTTTGCATGGAAGTGTCAGGAAGTTTAGCAAAGAAGTAGCGGCTACCAGGTGTGGGTGTGTGTGGGTGAAAGGTTAAGTGCGTCCATGAGTATGGGCGAGTGGGGAGCTGTCATTTATAGTGAGTGTCTGTGCAGGTATGAGGATGTCACTGTGTGTGTGTGTGTGTGTGTGTGTGTGTGTGTGTGTGTGTGTGTGTGTGTTCACACACATGAGTGATAGCTGTGGACACTCACACATGCAGTGTGGAAGAGTAAATGAGGGTAAATGCCTGTGTCAGTACAAAGCAGTAATTACCACTGGCAGCCCACGCAAAGTGCTGTTGAGCACTGGTAATAATTACACTCAAAAAGGCATGCAAATTAGCTAATAATGATGACTTACTCATTCTGTTTAAACTTGTCTCTGAATTGCTTTATATATACTCTCATAAACTGTAACTCATGGCAACTGCAGTTTACACAAGTTCAGGAATTATTTCTGAATCCCAGCCAATGTCTCATAAGTAGTCTTTTAACTGAACATCAAGTTACCTCTTACAGCAGATTCCAGAATCTGATCTGCACTAGTATATGTTTTCTGCCAAATACTGGTATATGTTTGCTTCCATGCATTACTTTATGTTAGCTTCCATGCATTACTATATGCTTGACACTATGCATGTGCGTGTGTTTGCACTGGGCATGGTACTGTTTAGTCAGAGGGGTAACTCTTCTTGTTAATGTCAGTTACTAAAGATAGCTGAAATTAAACAGACCAAAGTCATTTCTATAAATTTGAACACCGAAACTAGTCATTAGATTATATGTAGCTGACTGCATTTTCAATGTAAGTTACCCTTACTGCTGAGTTTATGCATTTAACATAAGTCCATATACTGTTTGGTGTTTTTTCATGTTTGTATCTTAATAACAGAATTGCTGCAATGTTGTAATTATTATCTCATCCTATTTTAAGTAAATTCATAAGATCACAGGAAATACAAGACAACGTACTCAAAGGACAGTTTTTACCATTGCCAAGAAGGATTAAGTAGGTTAATCTTGGTGTACATTTATGGGTACTGACCTCTCATCAGGTTTCCAGGTATAACTTGAAAGATGGCAAGGCGTTTTTAACCTACAGAAGAAATTTGTTCTAGAGGTAGGGTAGGCATTGGGTAAGAAATTTGTTTCTACAGCATGTTTTGTGTACTGCTTGAGATTTAATTTCCCTAGTTCTGATATTACTGGAGTTATCTGACTGTGAAGATATCAGGGATTAACGTGGATAGGGTCCCTAATGGTGCAGAACACATCGCATAGATCACCATGCAAGAGCTGATATGAAACTGAGTAAAGGAAGAGCACTTCAAGCTTCCCTGTAGCACAAGGACTTTAGGCCAACAATGTTCTTGGTTAGGTACCTCTGGAACTTTTCCAGTTGCTTAATATATCTGGAAAGGTACATTAAATGCAAGTTGTGCTTAATAATTAGTCAAATTAGGGTTGTATAATGAGGGATAATAATGTCTTTTGAATCAGATGATATGACTTCAGATAGTAGTTATGTTAATTAGAAGCATTTTCTGACTACCGCTGCTTCATGATGGTTGGAATGGCTTTGCAGTCAAATTTATTTTCAATCATATTTTTTGATCATATGTTATTCTGTTAAATTTACTTTCAATGAAATGTCATAGAACTGTATGTGTTTGTGTGTCTGCGCGTGTGTATACATACATATATAGTACACATAAATATATATATATATATATATATATATATATATATATATATATATAGAGAGAGAGAGAGAGAGAGAGAAGTATTATTCAGACATACAAATCCATTTGCTTTGTATAATCTTAATAATCTTGCAGAAATCAGTTGGAACACCCACAGAGTAATGTTGTACGGTGCTAAATAAGTGAAACCCAGCTCGAACAGGCAAATGAAGGTTTATTATATCCACAAGCAACAAACATACACAGATCTCTGTTAAGTGCTTTCACTTCATCAGAACACAAACACAAGATACTTTTAGTAATTTATAGTCTTTTTGGCGCCAAAACTCATTCAAAATTTTAAAGTGCAAGTGCCTTAATAAGCAATTCCATAAATACATATGAACATACTGTACATAAATATAAATATTAAAAATTCACTGACTATTAAAAACATTATATAGTATTATTTGTAAAAAATAGTATTATTTGTAAAAAATATAAATGTTATAATGGTACTAGTTCACTACAGTGATAAAGAGCTAACTTCCTATTTTGCTCATTAGGGTATACAACTCAGTAAACATCTTATTAAA
Source organism: Protopterus annectens (assembly GCF_019279795.1). Lineage (NCBI taxonomy): Eukaryota > Metazoa > Chordata > Ceratodontiformes > Protopteridae > Protopterus > Protopterus annectens. The sequence goes on from NC_056743.1 coordinate 1,121,644,061, forward strand.
AATATTCAAAATTAATAAGCCAAAATGTACACTACACATTTTAAAGTTGTGTACTGATATTTTCAAGTAATTCAAATATGATTTTAATTAATTGTTAAAAACATTAATTAAACAGATAATAAATTGTAAAAAACACTAATAATCACATTAAAATCATCACCCAACATCAAAGTGCACAGAATTTACCCCAACTGCAGTAAAGGTTTAATTGAAACATATTCATTAATTCCTGGTTCCCTTGTGGCATCAGTTAATATTTGCCATACGCTTTCCCTCTTACCTAAGAGGGCTTTAATGTTTCCCCCCACATAAATGTAATACAACTTGATCAATAATAGCAAACTTGAATGTCTGTTCAACCCCTCGCAAATTAATATGCCTATACAGTGCATTGTTGATATCTTTTACTCTTATACTGTACAGATGATCATAAATTCATTTCCTGAACTGCCGTTCGGTCTTTTCAATATAGTATGGGGGGCATGACATACACTTCGCTAAATAAATAACATATTTGCTATTGCAATTGCCATGCCTGAAGTGGACATAAGTCCTATTAATGTCATCCAACCTCATCCCTTCAGTTTCAAGTATCGCAAAACATTGTTTACAAGCTCCACATTTTCTAGTATATTTACACGACTTATTAATATTTGTAACTGTGGACACTTGTTCTAAATATTTCTTTAAATTAACCCCCATTTTGTTAACAAACATGGGGCTATCCCCTAAAATATTCTTAACTTCCTGATCCGCTGCTAAAATATTCCAATTGTTTCTCACAATGTCTTTAATGCAATTGACATATGCTGAATATTGAAGGGCAAAAGCCCAATTATATATTTTATTCCGGGGTGTTTCACCTCTTACAGCAATAATATCTGATCCTCCACCCAACAAAGGGGGATATTTTTGACCCCATTCATTTATTACATAATTAGTAACATCATTTAACATAGATGTGGATAACCCCTACTAACAAACATTGGTTTACTATTATTAATCTCTTCTGCCATAATCTCGTAATTGGAAGACATGCGGGCTGCCCTAATACATTGCCCTTTGTATATGTTTTTTGACATATGTCTGGGATGGTTGCTAGTATACTCCAAATAATTGTCAGAGGTTTCTTTTCTATATATTTTAGACTGAAACCCTTCACTGGCATGGCTAATGTATATATCCATATAAGAAATACCACCGGAACTATATTTATATGTAAACTTCAAGAAATCACTAGTGCTATTCAAAAATTCAATGAAGGATTCAATAATTTCCACTGGTCCATCCCACAAAATAAATATATCATCCAAACATCTTGAATAATAGGTAACATATTTGTATAATCTTGCAGATTTGTTAAGGTGTTCTGAACTATAGGCAGCTGACATTTTGTGGTAAATGACTGAGGCGATGAAGGTAAGAATTCATGTTAAAGTAGCTGAACTTTTTAAGTTATAATTTCCATCTCACCTGAATGAATGGACATCTAGTTATTTGGACAAATGCAAACTGAGGTATACAGCAGTAATCACTGGACAGTTTATACAATTCTGAATTAATTTGTAAACTGAGCTTTAGCAAAAGCTGTTAAATTATGTGACTTGCCTGCAGATTTTTTTTTATGCAGACTACCTGATTTCTAAGAAACATCTAGTTAACCTTTTTTCCAGACATAGAATTACTCTAGCAGTATGTTTGAATGTGTATTATCACTGTTAGTACTCTTCACCACTTTTAAAATGTCTGCCATATATTTTTGCTATCATTTGACTGAGAATAGATCCACTTGTTATTCTGTGCCTTCTGACATTGTTTTATGCTAATGCAATTAGTCATTTTGTATCAGTATTATTCTCTCCATGTGTCAAATTCTCATCTATTTTACCACTCACAATAAATGGAGAGCAGTCACATATGTTTGGTCATTCTGAGTCCTCTCTCATCATTTTAGACTTTTGCCATGGTTCTTAAGTTCTTATTTACCTTTTATTATTCATTTAATGCCCAATTGCTGTCCTCAAAAAAGATGCAGGTTAACCCTTGTGAACATCTGACTGTCTGCCATTTTTTTTTTATTTTTACCTAGTTGGCAGTACTGCTAGAAGTATTAAATATTAGCGTACTTTTCCACAAAACTGGAAAGGTCACAAAAACGTATGTGTGGACAATAGCACTATGGATTGTTTGATGTGCACCTCTCACTCTGATTCAGGAAGTAACAATTGTCACAGTCAGTTTGTTAGGGAAAGCTAGAATTTCCACTGTGTGATACCTTAAACATCTTGAAGAAGAGACAAAATGGGATATATGTACATTAGCCTTTAAGGATATCACGTGTTTCAGCTAAATGGCAATTCTGAATGTCCATGGCTTTTTTCTTTTGCTTTTGTCTTTTTATGGACAATTTCAGGCCAATAAAGCCAAACCCCTCTAGCTGTGGACATGCATGTTAGTTGGGATATTTTGTAGATACCCTTAGGTTTATAGATATCAGTTATGTATGACTACCCTGTGTTTCCAAAAGTCAAACATTCGTCTTATGCTGTGCTGATATCATAAGAAGGCAGAAACATGCATGTGCCTCTGATACAAGAGGTTTGGGAGGTCACTCAGTGGAAGTACCAGCATTGCTGAAGCTTTCATTTTGTTTGTACTGATTGGTTTTTCAGTGACCTTCTCACTCATTGTTTTAGTTTGTTTTTTGGGATATTTTTGCAGTGACCCTAATGATAATGGACATCAGCTGGGTATAACATCCCTGTGTTTCTAATGCTTAGTCAAACATTATGTTTGTGCTGTGCTGATGAGGTCATAACAAGGCCGAAATATGCATATCCACAGCTAGTGGGGTTTGGCTTTATTGGCCTGAAATTGTCCATTAAAATGACGAAACAAGTCATGGACATTCAGAATCGCCAATTAGCTGAAACACCTGATGTTCATAAGGATCATTTGCATATATCCCATGTGCCTCTGATACAAGAGGTTTGGGAGGTTACTGAGTGGAAGTTCCAGATTTGCTGGAGTTTTCATTTTGTTTTTACTGATTGTTTTTTCAATGACCTTCTCACTCATTGTTTTAACTTTAATATTTGTAAAATGGTTACATTACTGGGTCCGAGAAACATGAATCTAGGTTATCATTTATCTGTATAAAGAAAAAAAAATAACGGTTCTTCTGTGTTTGACATATAGTTCTTTGATTTCCATTCTTTCAAATAGCATAGTGACAAAGTTGCTGAAAAGTATGACAGCACAGTCAGAAATGTAAACAGCAAATCATTATTCATTTGTATACTTTCTCAGTTAAGTCTCATTCAGAATATGTAACTTTGTTCAGGTAGCCTAATACAAAAAATAATTTCTACTGAAAAGTTACAAACATTTGTTTTCAAAAGACTATATTACGCTACACTGAAGAATAAAGTGCGGTCACTGATTTCAGATATCTGATATTCATTTTTTATGGAATATTGAACATAAAAAGGTAATACTGTTCTGGCTTTATAAAGCATGAAAGGCTCCATTATTATCCGAGACCTTACAATACGAATGGAATCCCATGGAAATAGTATGGTGTATTGAAAAATAGTCCTGCAAATCCCAGTCCGTCATGCCTGCTTGGATGAGTGACCATCTCTTTCACCTGCAATATCCTATGAGTAAGTAGACCTAAAATGGTGACATTCGTTTTTATTTAGCATGGAGGATGTGTAGGATGACTCCACCAACAGAAATCAATTAATTTACTTTTTGTGCAACCTCATGGCAATGCTAGTTGAACAGGGTTCTCTGGGTCAGGTTTCATTAAATTCAAATATGTACAACTTTACTCTACAGAATGCTAGAACATCATTTGAAAATGTTAGTATAATATTAAAAAGAGATCAAGAGAAGCCTGGTAGTTGGAGCAGTGGATAGCAGTGGATTAAGGCTATGAGATGTTGATGACGTATTTCATGTGGTAAAGGGTTGTATTCCTTCATCCTTTGCCTAATGTGTGATTATGAGCATATCACTTAACCACTCAGGCAATTGAGAATTTGGGATAGTCTCATTATTGGCCTACTGACCTGCATACATAGTAAGTCCTCATAAAACTAATCATATTAATTGCTAGGTTATGGTATTCTGTTATATTATCGGATTCTTGGGATTTATTTAATAAAATGTATCTATCTATCTTTACGGATCTACTGAAGTTCAATTAAAAACATCAGCCACAGAAAGTACAAAAAAAAGCTTAATAATTTCACATATGTTCCTAGGCATAACCTCAGACCATACAAAAGAAAACTACTGTTTTTTGTTTGCAGAAGGGGTTTCTCCCTGCACTCTCATGTGGTAGTGGTGGGGTTACTGCTTCCTACACACCCTGGCTAATTATATATATTAACTGCGAGATTGCACAGTACTGGGGAAGGGCATATTCTCCATCTGTGGGGATTGTCAATCTCACTCACCTGCCGACTGTTTTACTGACCAAAGTGTGCCGACAAAACAGATATCAGCATTTGGGAGTTTTGATTAATACATGCAAATATCTATCTTTCTCTGACACTCTCTCTCTCTCTCTCTCTCTGTCTATTTATATATATATATATATGTATATATATATATATATATGTATATACACACACACACACACACACACACACACACACACACACACACACACACACACACTTACTTCCTCATTGTGTTAGTTATTGTCTCCATATTTAAAAACACAGAACTAAAATCTAACACTTTCATAAAGTTAGAATGTAGTATTCAAAAGATGTGACCATCACCTTGTATGGTGTATATATCACCTATTTGGGAGAAGATCACATTATTAGGAAATAACCCTCAATTAAAAAAAATATTTGGACTGATAGCTTTTAACCACATCCATGTTTTTCATTTGTTTCTCTTCTGCTACCTGCTTTTGGATCAAATTCATATGTTCCAGTAATTTATCCTCTAATACCTGCTTTGTGCAGTTTAGGGCTGGAGGGGAGATCTGAGCTGAAATCTATTCTTGCATTCATTGGGGGCTCGGCAGAGGAACTAATACTGAATCAGAAACAAGGAAACAGTTTAAAATATAACTGCTGGGTAAAAAAAAAAAATTAGCATATTGCAATCATCAGCTCTGTTTTTCTTTCTCATTTTAATGCAGTGCATACAATTATAATGATATGCAGTTCTGTATTTGGCACACAACTGTTGCCTAACCAAGTGCAGGCAGTGTTCAGCTAAGCTGCACAATTCCTGAGCTGAGTTTTGTAATGAATTCAGCCCACACTCTGGCTGATAAGTCCCTTATTCATTTCAGGCAACCTTGCATATCTGATCCAGCTCTTCATTTCTTAACAGCATCTTTCATATTATTGCCTTACAAAATGCACCTTTTTTATTTATTTTATTTAAGTATGTGCTGCTTTAACTGCATTCTTTGTACTCCCGATTCTCATTATACATCACATTTCTTTACTGTAAGGTATAGTCAGTCTCAGGGTTCTTCCATAGTATCACATCTCCTCTAAATAACTTGCACATGAGAGAGATAATACTTACAAATAAAGCAGTGACAGCCATTTCAATATGTGAAGTAATGGTATAGCCAGGCATATATGCCACACATCTTGGCACATACATCTGGAAAATGGCATTTATTTTGTGCAAAGAGATGTACTTGAACAAGCTTTTTAAAATGCCTGGATGGCTTTTTTTTGTGCTTAAGGCAGTCATCATACGTCTCAGCTGTCCACATTTTTGCCTCATATTTTTGATCTGTTTCTTATAATATTGTGGATTTTTGACAAATGACTGGCAAATTATTGAGGACTGAAGTTAGAAAACGATGGCAGATATTTGAGTTTCAGACTTTATATCCTTCAGAAAATTCACGCTAATGCAAAACATGTTATTCTATTGACTTTCTAAGCTTGTAAGAGCAATATTTAAACAATGTCTCTAGTTTGGGGCATTTGTCCCCCCATTATTTGTGTCTTTGTCCAGATTTCTTGCTCTAACAGATTTAGAGGTATGCCAGTTATATAAGGATATTTTCTGAGTATTTAAAGGGTATGCTGAAATATGCACTGCTTGGCACTGTTGACTGAGACCTCTATGCATGGGACATATTCTGGAAGTCAGTATACAATTTCTGGAATTCTAGCTAAGCACCAGTTTCAACGTACTGCTAGATAAGGGTTATAATAATGGAGCACATGATACTTCAGATGATTATAATCTGCTTAGTCACCTCATGCTATTGTATGGCCAAGTTAGGAACAAATAATGACCACAAAGCATATTTACCAGGACAAATAAGAAAGCACTGCAAATGCAGAAGAGAAAAGTGAACAATACTGCAGACTGAGCAGAGCTACAAGATATACAGCTGTTCACCCTTCATCGGTAATCAGGGACAGAAAGAAAGCATTCAGTATTATGTGTTGCACTGTTGCCTGCTACATTGAAAAACTTTATTGAAAGAAACAGGAATAGAGAAACATGCATAGTGGTAATCGTTTTTAGTATTCATCCATGTCAAGTTATTGCATTACATGTGGGGCAGATTATGTAACAGTCTGCATTTACATATTAGAAGAAGAATCATAGAGAGAGAGACAGAAATGGAAATAAATCAAGAGGGACACAGAGAGAACAGAATCTTAACTCCCTGCACATGAAGAGAAGTTCTGAGTTATTTCCATGTTGTCATTGAAATGAAATGGACAATTGTCTCATTCCACTAAAAGTCTGGTTAGAAAGGACAGTACTGAGTGTCTGACTTTACATTTCCATGCAGGGGGTCTGATATTCAAGTGGAAATATCTAGAAAATGGAACTGTAATCTTTATGAAGGCAAAATTCCACAGCACTATAAAACAACTGAATGGCTCCCACAAACCTGCATGAAAAAAAACAGAAAACATAAGAAGGAAAGCACTTTATGTAGGTTCCATTCATTTAATCAAATGTACAGAATGTTGAATCTATTAACTACCAGCATTTTACCATAAAATACCAGAAGTTTGAAAAATCACAGTAGCTGGTTGTAGGAAGTAGCACCATAACTTTTTACCTCTTAATGCAAGTATTCTAGGAATAGTAGAACATGATGGAAGAGAAAGGTGTAAAGTGAGAAACACATTTTAAATATTTGTCTTTTAAACTTAGAAAGCAGATAATGGGTTTTGCATTAGTTGCTTTTTCAGAGGGATAAAAAGCCTGAAATTATAACTTCTGTCATTTCCTGAATTTAATTCTCAGGTTTTTTTTTTGCCATAAAACTACACATTTTCTGAGGAAGAAATATGAATTATAAGGAAAAAATCTGGATATTTTGCAAAAGTCTGGGCATCTGGATCTGTGTCATAAGATCGAAGCTCAAAAGACTGAAAAAACAAAAATATCTAAAACTTAAAATATCAAAAGCATTTTAATGCTTGGGGGTAAGCCCCCTGTGCCCCCACACACTCTGCTAGTTATATATACCAACTCCAAGATTACACAACATTGGAGAAAATGCAAATTCCCATCTTTGACATTTTGAGATTTACATATTTTGGTTTTCAGTCTTCTGACCTTTCGATCTTATCACATAAACCTATATATATATATATATATATATATATATATATATATATATATATATATATATATAAAGAGAGAGAGAGAGAGAAAGTGGGCTAGACAGGTGCACATATTTAAATAAAGAACAGACTGCAAGATTAGTAGGTTTTCATTAAAAATATCATAATAATGGAACATGCTGGTAGAAATGTAAAATGTCACACACTGTTAAACATCCATTTGTATTCATCAGGTACATTTTCCTCTGGAGCATCAAACACACATAAAAAAAACAGTGTCAGGAACAATATTTTCCAAAGGTGAGTTAGATAACAGTGAATTTACTTATTTATTTATTTTGCCTAATTTTATATCCGTCATTAACTAATATTTCTATATTAATGTATTATACTATTGCAATGACTGCGGTGGTGGTGCTGCGGTAGCGTTGTCGCCTCACAATATGACGTTGTCCTGTTCGATTCTCAGCTAGAGCGTCTTCTGTGTGTGGAGACAAGCGTGAATGGATGTACCTTCGTTGAAGGTTGTGCATCTGGGCCGGCAACTCAGCACAAAAATCTACTGCCAATCATTAGTGGACCGGAAAAGCCGAAAGACACAACAACTATTGCAATGCCATGCTTTCTAACCAGGTGATCCATTCAATCCTGGTTGAAAATCTGTAGCTCTACACAACATTTTTTAGTTTTTCACATAACAGGTATTCAAAGTACATCCATTATATGTTTCTGGATAATCTTTTCTTTTTTTTCTTGATATTTCTGTAGGTTCATCCTTTGAATTTATAGATTTCTTATTGTATGAATCTAATTTGCATATCCTAGCCATTTTTATAACCTTGAGAATGCAATGTAAGATTTTATGTCTGGTGACAAAACTATTGTTAGTCCTTCTGAATGATGTAGGATTCTAAATCTGACAGACATAATGATTAGTTTACTGTAGTAAATCCTTGTTTTTATGTATATGTTGATTGTTTACTTATTTTTTGTAAATTATAATCTGTAGAACATATGACGCTTTTCTCCCCGGGCCTCCGCTGAAAAAGGGCTACTTAGCTCAGTCGGACAAACATGGCCAACAAATATAAACTAAAATAAATATCTATATATCCATTTTCTTTGCATTAACTTTTACTAAAGATCTTATTTCCATACATAATGTATGAAATATTGCAACCAAAAGATTTGAATAATGAATCAGTTATGAAATTCATATTGTAATGGCTTAACTGCTCTAGTATGGTTAGTTGTGCTTTTGCATGGTGGTGTTTTCTAATTAATAGCATAATCAGTTAGGATGTATTTAAATAAATGTTTTAGTATTTAATTTTATAACACTGTGAATGCAATTGCTGTGGTGCTAGTAGTTTTTTTTAATATTCTGAAATAAAAGTGATATCTTAAAACTTTCAAAGAGAGCTATTATCATGTGAGAAAAGAACTTCCTATGTTTTGGGATTGAAAGCCTTGAAGGTGACCGTGTGCAAAACTATTCCAAATATAGCAAAGTCAGTACCATTTTTGGATTTAGCAGTGTGAGTAGTCTTTGGTTATCCTAAAGCCTATAAGCTCCTGATTGCTATGTGCAAGTCAGTTAATGAAGTTTGCTATTCAGTGTTTTGAATTTAAAAAAAATGGAGTTAGCTGAAATCAATAGTGTTCTTTATTTGGTCCAGGAAGTTGGCTGAAAGATAAATTACTTTTCTCTAATTAAAACCTCCAGTTTCTGGCAAACCCGTATACAACTGTTTTAAAATATTACATCCAGAGATAAACTATATAAACATTTTCTTATTCTCGAAATGCCAAGTCTATTTATTTTAATATCTCTCTCTCTAAATTCCAAACAGGCAGTAGGCATAAAAGTAAATTACTTTAGCGCTTAGCTTAAGTAGATTAATTATGATAATATTTGGTTTTCTGTTTAAATTATGATGGTAAATGTTGAATTTAAAAAGAATTAAGTAAATGCTCATCTCTTTAATGGTCTAGTGCTCACTGTTATTAAGTACACCTAAGGCAAACAAAACAATCAGTAATTTCCTCTCATGAAGTAAAAGCAGTAAACAGGAACTTGTTTACTTCGTTTCATACCATAATTGATAGCAGCCATCTCATTTTGCATGACTTGTTAGGGAATGACCCAAGGTTAGTGCCAGAATTGTATATTAAATTACCTCTTTGAAAATCTCCATTTTTCTATCTTAGAAGGCAGAACTTAACATATTTATCAGATATCTCATCATAGACTAAAACAGAGGAACTGTCTACAGCTCTTACTTTTGGACACAGTAAACAACAACAAGGACAAGATGGGTTGTTATCTCTGATATGCTTGCTGGATTCCTCAAATTTGCACAGCTGTGTACATTACACACGGGGCTTGTTAATAACCTAATTATTTTTTGTGTTGATTGTGCATGAGCAACAACACATTGCTCTCATGCGTCAGTATGGTTCCATGGTACAAAAAGATGGTGCCATGACTGCTCTGCAGGAGCCTGGTGGGGGAGGGGTTATCTACTCCTGGAGGTGGGGAAGGGTGTGCACATTCGGGGGGGGGTGCACAAGGTAGAACATTTCACTAGTGGCAGCTGAATAAACCATCTCTCATGTCTCAAGGGAATAGTCAGGGCTGCCTGAGAGGAAGTGCCCCTTGGGATGCCCTTTGCTGCAACCTATTGCACATCCACTCCCTTATGCTTTAGTGGGTACATATGGGATAGACAGTATATAAACAAATCTCTAACCATCCCCAATTGCTGTCCAAATGATGGCCATTCTTAGTCAACCCTCACCCTCTGTGATAGGGATTGAATAAGCCAATTGGCAGGGGAGGTTGATGATCAAATGACAGCGGAAACAAACAAAAAAAAAAAAACAGACTGAAAAAAACACATTGTTTACAAGCAGATGACCTGGTTAAAGATATGAGGGATATGCCTCTCACTTAAGGCCTTTGATCTTCTTCAGCAAGGAGTTACTTTTTGTCAAAATAATAAACTAGTGCCAAGCAGGATAAGATCCATGCACACACATAGACATGTATGCACACACTCATGCACAAATACATAAGTAGAACACATGTGCATGCCTCATGCAGACCCACGCATGCACACAGACACACGCGCATACACACACACACACACACACACACACACACACACACACACACACACACACACACACACACACAGGTAGAAACACAGAAAAAGTATTTGGCAAGCCATCATGGGTACTATAAGATGTCTAGCCCTATACACCTTTAAGTAGACATGCTTAAAAGTTCTTGCCACCCTTTCAAAACACTTAATGGTGTACAGTTGATTTTACTGAAGTTGTAATCACTAGGTTTATGGATTGAGATGACAGGAAGACAGAGAGTACTTTACCTTGTCACTGACCTATCAATTATCTTCTTATTATCCTGTTTTCATATGAGACAAAGTTGACAGACCCACAGTAGAATCTGGGAGGGGGCCAAATGTATTACAGGTGCAAGCCCTTGGATTAGGTAACAAAATGCATTTGCTTGTCTCAGAAAGTTAATGACTACCTGAATACTCAGTATATACAGTGGCACTAAATTACTTGAACCCTCAGAGATTAAAGGCAGACACTTATCAGGAACTCAACTTAAGGGAGCAACAACCATGGATCTTGCATACCTATGTCAGATTTTGACAGCTTAAGTTTACACATTGTGTGGCAAGTACCTTAAGCTGGTTATGGTTACCAGGTCACCCAAGAAGAGAAATGAGTGAATAGGAGAAGGATCAAAATGAAACTGCCACAAGGGATATGCCTAACCATTATAACCTAAATATATCAAACATTAAAGTGATATAAGAACAGCAAAATTATAAAAAAAGTTACTTTCTGCTAGGTGTCTGTCTATGGTAATAAACTCTAGGGGTTGCAATAAGAGCTCTGGTTGATGACTAAAAGAAAGATGACATAAGAGAAGTTATTTTTTAAAACAATGTTTATTGACAAACAATCACTAATTCCATTGCATACTGTGCAGTCTACAGGAATGGTATATTAACAATCATTATACTGGTTTCTGTGATAGTACATCTATAGTTGACATTTTATCCAAGCAAAAGTATAATTTTTTTCAGAGAGTGAGACAGGCAGTGCACAGAAGTGTGTGTAAATGTGGCATTTTGTTACAGTACAAAATCGGAAGCCTTATGGACATGAGGTGTAACTATCAGGTGATATACTCGGTAATCCTGAACCTCATATAACCATGACGAGAACCAAAATAAAAAGATTAGAAAAAATATCTCTCAACATAACCTTGTTATTTGTGCTATCTCTGAAACATGCCCTAAACCTTACACTTCTAACCTACAAGTCCATGCTCCATTGTTTCCATACTAGGTTTTGAAAGACCAGACTCGCATGTTGGTAGTGATTGCATGATTCTAGCTAAAGACTTTCTTACTACAAAATCATTTCACTTCATCCAAAAGAGATTTTTCCTCACCTGCATACTTCCTGAGTTCCTGCTAGTCAAAAATATTATGCTAAGAGTAGATACTCTTTGTCCTTTCTATAATCTTTTATTCACCCTTTATCGGACTTGTGCAAACACTTTCACATTTAACTCCTGACAGGAAAATGTTCTGTTTCTTGGTTACTTCAACCATAACATCAGAGGTTCACAAAGGCATAAACTAAATGGTCTGTGAAACCAACTAGACCAAATCTACATACTGCTAATCATGTCCTGCTTAATATCATTATAAATAGCCAGCCTGCAAAGTACAATCAAAGGTCAAGTCTCTATATAGTAATGATTGCTGTGCAATCAACTTTCAATACTTTAAAAAACAAAAGATGGCCAAATCCTGTCATTTACATAATTTCTCTGCAAACCTCTCTTACTATGTTAATGATACAAGTTCCATAAACTCACCAACATTTTAGCAATTATCATGTGTTAATGATGAAAACTATTTTGAAACCAATGCCTTTCCTACCATTTGAAACCAAGTTTTCGGAGTCACTCGTTGCCTGTTTAAAGTTTCTTACTTTCCATGGATGTTATCTGAGCTATGTAAGCTTCTGGAAGGGATTTGCTGATGTTTCCACATACATTACCACGTTTAATGAGTCAAGTATCATAATGTATTTTCCTGCTTGCCCTTCATTAGTCTTTTTATTAGCGGTCATAAAACTATTATCTCCATAGCAGGCAATTGACAACATCTGACAACATTATACAATTTTTGGAATAAGGTAAATCAGTTAATAAGTCCGTCTAATCAAGTAATTTTACTATATCATCATCTCCTGGTGACTTTGCACAAGAAGAATCTAGCAATACACCAACTCCCCTTTATCTACCCCCCCCCTTGAACTTCATACCTTGCCTTTTTACCTCAAAACTTATCTTCTTCTGAAAGAAGCAAGCACACTAATCTAATTCAACCAATCATTTTCCCCATGTTCAGACAGAGTCTCTGTCTCTCCCAAATTTCCTAAACAGTACAAAAATGATTTTCTTATATATTTACCACCTATTTAGTCATTTTCCGCTGAAATTCCCAAATGTGTGGGGAAAAAAAAACAATAATCACTCCACTTCCAAGTACCCTAAACCATGTAATAATTTTTAATTTTGTCCTATTTCCTTGTTGCCACATCAGGGAAATCTGCTTAACAAAATCAGGGTACATCCAGCTTACCTATCTATAAACCACAATTTGCTGCCAAAACACCAGCATGGATTTATTAAAAACAGAAGTACAGAAACCACCTTATTTATGCTAACAGGAACAACACTCACGAATACTGATTAAGGCCTTCTTGCTGCTTCTTTTTTATTGATTTCTTTAAAGCTTTTGAGTCTGTTAATTACATCTATTTTAAACTCCTCAGCACACCCAATATTTACCTTTCCTGTTTAATGCTTCTCTAGCAACCTCTCACATCTTTAAACCTCTCTCCTGGTTTGTAAGATTCCACAGCTGAGTACCAAGAATTGTTTTACGTTACTGTTTTATCATCTGCCTAGATTATTTTGGCCTTTCTTTGATGACTGCTCTCCAGTTGCCCTTATTTTATGTTTGAAGGGTATGCCTTGGTACATTTCATACTTTCACTTTCAGAACTTAATGTTTTCAATGGATTGTTTTGTCTGTATGTTGTCTGAACCAGTGTCATAATGCTGCTCCACCATGATGACATTTTACAGTGCCACCATGTTGCTGGGTGAACTTTTGTTGTTTGCAGCTTGGCAGAGTTTCCTGTTTCTTCATACTCTGATAATTTTTTTTATTCTAAAAATAGCAAAAACTTTATATTTGTAAAACTAACATTAGTTACTTCCTCATCAGCTGTTATAAAAATGTAAAATAACCTGCTGCTATATTTTTTTGTTGTGCTGTTGTTGTCTGGTGAGTGGACTACCTTAAAGCTCTGACAGTCTGAGCCAGCCAGCATACCCAGCCGCATGTCATCAAAGTTTTTTCCCCTACTTCCTTAATCTTGCCACTCTAACTGCCTTACATTGTCATTTGGCACGTTGTTTTTAGAAAAGGACGGACAGAGTTAAAGCATGTGTTTGCATTTCACATCTCAGAGGACTAGCTAGCTCAGATTAAATGTAAAAATAACCCACACCCCATTGTTTCTGGGTGCAGCACCAAGTCAGGAGTGTGTGTAAGGCTGTATGCTAGTTAAGCAAGCAAAAAAGGCGTCCAAGTCAAGTGTGGGAGAAAGAGGCTAGAAGGACCCTACTTGAATCTGTGACTGGGAGGGGAAACACACAAGGAAATGACTGAGGAATGGATCAACCACCTGCCAGGCATAAAAATGATGTGCACATGCCGTCTCATTTCCTAATTATTCCTACCTGGATATCAGCTGCCTGTATCTTAAGACACCCAATGTGGTTTGCTATAGGATTATCAGAAATATTTAGAAAGCTACCATCTTCCAGCTTCCTAAGCCATTTGAAAAATATAAGCATGCATGTGTGTATGTATGTGCTGCAGATAACCCCACTACCTATAACCAGATATGAGTAAGTATAAATAATCTGTTGATACCTGTCTCCTTCAAGAATGTGTATCATTTGCCCTCCTTTAGCAAATAAATTCATGCTGATGTTTACATCTTTCACAAGTTCTGTTTCATGCACCAGCTAGATAATGTCTTCTACAACCTTCCAGAAGTAATGAAGTCACAAAGTGAGAAATTTCACAATAACTGGAAGACCCACACGATGTAAATAATAAATATTGGTGCAGTTATCTTTTGTGCGTGATGATGCACATGAATCAGCACAAGTCACTGCTTCTCCTGGATCTGCACTGCAGTTTTTGCAGTAGGCAGGTGCATATGCAGATCAGGAGGGTCATGGGGTTATTACTGACTTTTCGTATTCAATCACAGAGCATGAGCACTGATTACATACACAGTTACTAGTGCCTCTTGTACTCAATCACAGAGCATGAGCACTGATTACATACACAGTTACTACTGCCTCTTGTACCTATCACAATTTAAATAAAAAATGCAAACCTAGTTTGCGCTTGGCAGAAGGAAGATATGAGGAAACAGTTTCTTTAGAAAGGTTTGGTGCATGGATGCTACAAGTTTTGTGAAAATATAATATGGTTAAACTAGTTATGGGAAATTAGAAACATCTGTCCCTCACACATTGTGATTACATAATTTAAATAAAATATAACAGATTTATTTAAGCAGACTTTAGGAGGTTTGGAATATATGAAATAATATTAACTGGTTACCCCACAAGGAGCTGCACTGCAGGTACACAGTATGCACGGTGAGGGTCTGATGCTGTCTTTCTTACCTCTCCTGTCTCTTTGCATCCCTCACTTGTCTATTTATATTCATAAACAGTATACATCTACACACAGTCTACACTGATACCTGCCTAGTGATTTCAAAATACCCAGTACCAGTTTCTGTGCCTTAATATCCCATTAGATGTTGCATAGTTCTCTGGCTCAAGCATGTGATGGAAGGACTTCTCCCTTTGTTGGCAGTACTGATATCCACAACTGATTCCATAGTTTTCCTTTTTCTTTGGGACGTTCTTGACAGGAAGAAGCATAGCAAGAATGGAAGTAGCAGCTGCACGATGTAATAAATACTTTAAAATACTACAAATACTTTAAAATACTACAGTTCTGTACAAGAATCCGTTTTATGAATATGCCCACTTCTGGTTGTATTAAGTGAAAATGGCAGACACTTCAAGTTAATGACCGTACTTGCATTATGTGGAGCTGCATAACATTAACACTTCTACTATGGACCAGTTGCACTTAACAGAAACAGTGAACAGAACAAGGCTGAGCTCATAGTTATCCAAATCCAGCAGTTTAACCAAATTAAATACATGTTAACCAAAAGGTTCTTCTGGGCAGGTCTGCTATACAGTTAACAAGAAAAGAAGAAAGACAGCAGAGGCCTTTAAATCTTCAGATGATGTGTGTTAATACAACTAATTTATTACAAAAGCCTTCTAACTAAACAATGTCAATAAATTAATAAAATATATAACTGCGAGTTCAGGCTTGTGATATTCATTATGTTGGTCATGATTTTTGATAGGATGGAGTGATCACCTCACAATTTGAGAAACACTAAAACTCCCTTTGTATTGTTTCTTTTTGTTTCAGTTTACCCTTGCCGCATCTTTTTTATTTGGATCTGTATTGCAGAAATGCTTCTAAGGCCTATAACAGTCAAGGAGAGTCATTTTCCAGCTACAACACTGGCTGATGGTGATACCAGATCAGTATACTAACATTAAACTATTGTCTTGGCATGGGTGTTTTTATTACTTAGGCTCTGTCTTTCACTATCATTGCATATTACTGTATGAAAGTAATAAAGTATTAAAACTTATTAAAAATAAGAGAATCTACACTGGCTTAGCCTAGACTTCTTAAATCAAAAAAAGAATTGTCATATGGATTGAAGTTTCAAGGTGGCATTTTTCATTAAACTCTACTGAACAGTAAATAAGCAGCAGATGACTGTAATTTATCTTGCCAATATATTTCATTGCCATAGATTTTTTGATAGAACACTGCGATATAAAGTAGTTTCTGACAGTGCAGTGCATTTGTTTTTTTTTCTGTTTTGTACGTCAACTAAGATTAGGTGAAGAAACATGTTTTGGGAATTTCAAGATAAGAGTTCTCCTTTAAGTACTACTAAACAGTAATTAAGTTGTGCTTGAACTATTTTTATTTGGGTTGCAATGTTGTGATAAGTTTACAAATGTATCATGTCTTGCCAGTGTGATTATCTACTGAATCTATTTTTGATAGAGAGAAAGCAGTTTTTAGAATGAGCATTTTTTAATATAAAGCATTTCATTTTCTGATAGAGTGATGTGATTTTGTTTTCTCTATTGTATGGGAAAGGTTATGTTTGAGGAAACAACATTTATGTAGTGAACAGAGCACCTAGATTGTTCTTCAATATCAGGGGAAAAGACAGGCTTGTTAAGCATCTCACTGGAGTCAGAAACATGCTTTTAAGTACCCCTAAGCATTGTAATATTGGGTTTCATGCTAGGGATTGACAGTGAACATTGTCAGTCATCAAATATCAGTGTCAGAAAATAAAGTTTTAAAAGCTGTTAGATACTTCACTCTGCCCTGTGCAGGAACACCTCATTTATGCTTGTTCTTTCACAAACCTGTGTTTTACAACCTTTCAAAGGCCACGAAAGCCAGAAAAACACTTTATGCTACTACACATTTTTCTGTAGCTGGTTGCATATAGAGCAGATAAAGCTGTACGCAATGCAAAGAATTATGATCAGGGGTTACCAGTCCTAACAATTATTATGTATTCTCTACATGGTTGCAAAGAAATTCATGTCTAAACATTCACCGTCAAAGTGAATTTCTTGGCATGCATGTCTCAAACACACAATAAGGTGGTTATGATTGAAGATGTTATATTCAAAGAAAACTTAACTGTGTCTTGGTTGGCTCAATAATACTTAACGTGTCAATGAATATATACAACACATGCTAATTAGGTACCCTTGATTTTAGTCAGGTGTCCGTGATTATCCCCTTTGGAGGTTGAGAGGTACGCTAACCACACAGGTAGTTAACTTGCTGCAGGATTTAGTGCTAGCAAACAATGTTCTGTCATGCAGTCCACTCACCGTCACTTAACTACCACTTCCAATTCACCTGGAACTGATTCAATAAAAGCTGCCCTCCCAAATTATAACTACAGGCAGGAATAATGCACAATCGGAGCATTCCTTCCTTCAAGACAAAATACAAAGCAAACTAGAATCTAATATTAAATTCCAGCTACCTTGCAGAAACCAAATAATACTTCAGCAATAACATTTCTGTAGTACTTATTAATAAACATTTCCTGTTCTCCAGAAAGAGGCACATGGAAGGAGTACAAAAGTGATAACCAAAAATAAGGCACTGAAAGGTTCACCAGAATAAAATCCACTGTTTTATTGATCATACACGATATTAAAAAA
This sequence comes from Protopterus annectens, assembly GCF_019279795.1. Taxonomy (NCBI): domain Eukaryota; kingdom Metazoa; phylum Chordata; order Ceratodontiformes; family Protopteridae; genus Protopterus; species Protopterus annectens. Next base: position 1,121,662,175 of record NC_056743.1, read on the forward strand.
CATAAAGCACATCCAGAACGCATTAACTGTATCACTGCGTTTTCATCACAAAAACTTCTTCAGATGAGCATACCAACTTCTGAAACCCCTTTATATACAGAAACAAAAGTGGCCAACCACATGTAAATCAGGGGAAGTATCATAGTACCAATGAAAACGAAAAGTGTTGCAATAGGTACAGCTGAGAGCTTAAAAAACAATATAAAATGCATTTTATGTCACAGTAATGTATATGTGCACCCCAAAATGTTTCTAGAAAGGCAGTAAGAAAAGCTCTCTCATTATCTAAAATCAAATAGCTGTTAGCACTCTACTAGATGTTGAAACACTTATAACATGAGAGAATTTTGTCTGAGACCTTGTGAGTATAGTATTGATAAATACATTAAAATTATACTGAAACTAAATATCTGATACATGTAATATGTCATCTTTGAAGCTGTCTAAGTAGAAAGGAACCACAGTGCCTTACTGAACTGTTATTTAACAACTCTACTAGAGCTGTAAAATTAATATCCTGCTAGTATAAAGCCTGTCGTAATGCATTTCAGTAATCTCAGTTTATGTTAATTTTATATCTATATAGTCTATATAACTACCACATTAAATCTATCTCCTATTTAGCTCAATGCAGTGACGTCCATCCCAGTCCAGGTCCATCCTCTAATCCCACCTCTCCCAACAAATCTACCACTAAAAATCTACTCAATCACTCTTAACCTATGTAGCATTTGCAACAAAACCACAGAACTCCACATGTGGCAAACCCAGCACTCCCCTGACGTACTTGGCTCAAATCACACATAAAAGACACTGAACTACTCCCCCAGGCTATAACATAAGAGCAGACTGGACACATAAAAAAGGGGGAGGTGTAGCTTTAATTTATCCCCATACTCTCACTCTTCTTCCATGTACCAAACCCATCTCCTCCTTCTCTTCAGCAGACATCTGGCTAGCTTCCTTAAAAATCAATAATACAAAACAACTAGGTATTGCAGTGCTATACATTCCCCCAGAGAACAACATCCCTATATTAGAAAACATCCTATCCTGGATCTCCCAACATATATCCAATGAAACCATCATCATGGGGGATACTGACTTAAATTGGCAAGATCTGAATTGCAACTCCAACAATAGCATGAACCTTTATGGTTTTACTCAACTCATTTCTTCCCCAACTAGATTCTCAAGAAATAACACCTAAGAATCCACACTGGACTGGATCTTAGTATGAGATCCCCTCAAATACATCAACTCTGGAACCCTACCAAACACCTTGAGTGATCACCTACCTGCATACACCAACAGGACCACAACCCACATCATCAAAAACCACAATTATAAAACCTCACGCAACTTATCTAATTTTGACCAACACCAATTTAACTCAATTCTAAAATGTATAAAGTGGTCTGTACCTTTAGATGAAGCTTCATCTAAACAAAATATTCCTAGAAACCCTCAATTGCTTAACCCCACTTCGTTGCAAGAGAGTAAAAACTAATCATGCCCCTTGGTTAACCAAAAACACCAAAAATATTCTTGTAACAAGAGACAAAGTTTGGCAGAAATGGCATGAAAACAAAAATGACACCAATTTTCTAAACTATAGACAACTACGCACACAAGCAAAGAAACTCATAAACAAAGATAAGAAACTATTTCTCCCAACAGTTAACCTTCCAAAAAAAAAACAACCCAAAAAAATTCTGGCATACTATATCTCAGCTCCTTACCCCAAGGACCAAAGAAAATCCATCCACTGCTACTGATAAAACCCCATCCCAAATAGCAGAAGCTTTCAATACACACACCATAGACAGCATATGCAATCTACTCAATCCCTCCACCCAGCACTCTACCTCTTACTCCCCTGACAGTCACAACCCTCCCCACTCTCCTCACAACCCCAGCCCTCCCCAAACTTACACACAATACTCTCCTTCATTTCCCGTGACCCACAAGTCTTATCAGAAACTCATCAATATATTCACCCCCAACTCTTCAACCTGTCCCCACTCAAGTTATATATAGGTTACTTCTCAAACCTAAACCCTGCTCTCCTTCTGCCGACAACCTCCCACCAGAGTACTTAAAAATAGCCGCCGATGCCATAGCTTATACTATCAGTATTCTCATCAACAGGCCCATCTCAGAATCCTACACCTCTTCCCTCCGGAAAAATCCATAATAACCCCCCTGCACAAATCCATAATAACCCCCCTGCACAAAGGAGGTAAATGCTTTGATATCTCAAACTATCGCCCCATCATTATTTTCTCCCTTATCCAAACTATTAGAAAAATTAATACATAAACAACTGCTTAATCACACCCTACAAAATAATCTTCTCACCCCCACCCAACTCGCCTTCAGACCATCCAGATAAAATCAATAAAGCCAGAGATGCCAGACTACTAACATCCATTATATTTCTCGATCTATCGAAGGACTTTAATACCGTTTCCCACCCAAAACTCCTGCAACAACTCTCTACTCTTGGTCTTTCCCCTTCTGCCCTATGGTTCAACAATTACTTAACAGGTAGGCAGGTCAGGAATGTGTAAAATGGCAGAAAATCCTTTCTAACTTTCTAGCTAACAACACCGGAGTCCCTCAGGGATTCATTCTTGGTCCTCTACTCTTTAACCCCTTTGTTAACAATCTACACTGACTCGCACCAAAGCTCCTTGATACAATATGCCAATGATTCTACCATCATCTCTACCTCAAATGACATAAAACACTTCCAGCAACTTACACAACCTCCTTCACTTCCACAGAGACCTGGCTAAACAATACCCAGCTCCTGCTGAAACCTAGTAAAACTAAGCTCCTCCTTTTCACACCTAAAAATCTCTCAGGCGAATTTAAGATATTTTCTCTTAACAAAACCCAATTAAAAGTGATCTTCCAAGCCAAACTATTAGGAGTAACCATAGACAATAAGCTTTCTTTTGATCAACATATTCAAAATGCAATCAAGAAAACCCACTGTAAACTCGGAATGCTACGCCACAAAAAGTTCATGAGCTCAGCCACAACAACCATCTTGGCCACTACCTACCTGGTCCCCTCTCTCCTCTATGCTGCCCCCAGTCTGACAAACATCCAGACTACCCTAAAAAACAAATTGGAATCCTGTTACAATAAGATTACCAAATTTGCTATAAATATGCCCCACAATACTCATCACTGCATAGTTCTCCATACCCTTAACTGGCTCCAACTACCACACCTCTTACACCTCCAACAACTTTATATGACACACAAGTTAATATGTCAACAACACACTTGCCCATTGCTTAACTCTCTTATCTTCAAACACTGCAAACTTTTCATCTGTATGTAAATGAAATTACCATGTTACCTACACCTGTCAAAGGTTTTTACTTTGCAATTCTCAAATGAAAATGTTAATGAAACATTTAACTTTCTATTTTTTAAGTCACAAATATTTACTTTGTACTTCACTAATGTAAATGTAATCAGATGATCATTGTACCAATGCTATGTCAAATGTTTTATATATTGTTAATTGTACTTGTTTGTGAAGCTTTTCTCCCCGGGCCTCTGCTGAAAATGGGTTCCTGACTTTCCCAGTCAACAAATGCCAAATAAATAAAATAAATAAATTACTATGAGTGCATGGACTAACAGTTATGACACAATCACAGCATATCTTTGTGCTAAAAATTCAGAGTTTGAAAATATTCCATCAAAATGGAGTCAATCTCTGTAGAGTACAGTTTCTATACACAACCCTGTTACTAAAAAATAGTTTTAAAGAATGCAGAAAATGAAACTTCAAAGGTTGAAATACATAATATCAAGAACTTTCACAGTCTGAGCATCACCGCATGTTACAAGGCCCTAATTATGAATTCTGATAAATACTGTGGCATTCTTTATCATTTTGCAGACTTTCTAGGTCATGCCTGTCATTTTGCTGTGTGACTAATTATTGAAACATAAAATGGAAACTGTTATCTGCTGATACTCATTATGCATCTGTGTTTATTGATATTTGCCTTCTTAATAACTTTGAGCAGCTTATTCATTTTCATATAACAGGAAAAAAATGTCCTAGATCTTATGCGCAACACTAACAATATAATAAAGGACATCATAGCTACTGAACCTTAATGTAATTTTGACAATTTGGAAACATCGTGTTAATCCCCCAATACTGAAGTAATGTTACAAACAGCTACTTTTTACAGTTTCATTTCTACTTTTTAACCATCAATTGAAATGAAATTTTCTCATCATAACCTGCTGAAACACACAGGGGCATTTTAATGGAATTTTGTTTAAAGCCACTATGCCAGCATACAAGGGCTAAATGGCAGTTTATACTAGATATATATTCACTCCTTTCTATTATTTTGTTAAAAACCTATCCAGGGGTAAATACTAGACATTTGTAGCATCCTACCCTCACCAGTGATGATGCCACAGTACCAGCAAAAAAATGACTTCAACAATTTGCTTAGTTACTAGTGTCACTGCTAGGGGATCCAATATCTGAGAGCCTGGGGAAATATGATCGATAAACCATGATGCTTTTGCCAGAGATGGTTTGCACTTGTCGCTACTTGGCTTCTGGATACTGGCAAATTTTTTATTTTCCCCATAATGCCTTTTTTTGGCTGTGCCAAGCTGTTTAGCCTCCAACATAATAAAAATCACTCACGACCACCTAAAGGTACTGCTGCTCAGCGGAAGGAGGTTAAACAAAAAAAACAAAAGCACTCCTCACCCTTTAGAATGCAGACATATGTGCAGTCATGGAAACTTGGTTCAGAACCATGGAGGGCATCCAGGTTACCAAAGGCAACAATGTCTTTTATGCATTTTGATCCCCTCAGCTCAGGATAAAACAAAGGAAGGAGGTATGTCAGTGTTCATAAAGGACAAGTACACTGCTAGACTGGTCCAACAGTATGACTTGCTCGAGCTTCTCCATGCCCAACTAACCATAACTAACTAATCCCCTATCACATCCTTGCTAGGTACAGATCCCCTAACATAAGTTTTTAATGATGGAAACAAAAGGGATTATCTTTTATTGTGTTTGTTTAATAAAAGTGTTTTCCTTCGGTACCTCACATATTTCTGATGCATTTGGTGCATCTTCTTTAACAGGAAAGACCATAAGGATTTAGTTTTTTGGTGTGTGGTTTGCATTTCCAACCTAAACCTATTGGAATCTCTTAACAGTCAGCCTAACAGAACTCTTCTGAGTGACTTCAACTATCTGTCCATCAACTGAGAGGCTTATATGACCCATAATTCACTTGCTCAGATATTTTTGGACTTTGTCAATGCAAATACGGTGGAACAACTAGTTAGCTCCCCAATTAGAGGTACACATATCCTAGATCTGGTACTCACAAACATGGGGGGATACTGCTCCCTCCCATGCACTCCTCCCTGGTAAGATTTGACCACAAAATTATATTGTTTAGTATTAAAACTAACCTAGAACCCCCATAAAACTCCAGACCTGTTAAGAATTTTGTTAAGGCCAATTACCTCAAACTAAGTGACAGCTTATTAAACTTCCAAGCTCCTCTGAACACAGATGATACTGAGGCCTACTCTGTGCTGTATACAAAAGCACTGCGCAACCACATTCATAACTGCACAGAGGAGGCAGTACCTGTCTGAGTTAAATCTATGATTACTGGCAAAAATAAACCACCCTGGTGGACCCCTACCATAAATAGACAATTCAAAAAAAAGAAAAAAGTCCTCTCCAAAGCCAAGAAGAAACACACAAATCAGTGCAAAAAGAGACTCACCAGTCTAAACAAATAAATTAGAGAGCTGGTCAAATCTGCCAAAGCAAACTATAAGTAAAGGTAGCCTGAAAGATAATCATAAGGCTTTTTTTTAATCATGTTCGTAACATCAGGGGAAGCACTCGGCAATGTGTCAAGTTAATCATGAATGGAAACACTTACACCTAGTCTGAAATTATAGCAAACCCGCTGACCGACCAGTTCATTTCAGACTTCTCTCCCCATCACCTCTTAGCACACCCAAAGAAATACCTGCAACCATCTCCCTACCAGTTATTTTGAGGGAATAGGCCATTGCTGCTCCTGCCAGAGCAAAAACAGCCTCCATAGTTCTTGACAACATTCCAGAATGCTTCTTAAACAGTTTAAAACAGGATCTATCAGGGCCACTAGAAACCCACTTTCACCACAGCCTCTGGATGACATATGTTCAGAAAGGAATAGAGGACTGCAACAGTCATCCCTTTTCAGAAAGGGGCCCAAAAACTGACCCAGAGAACTACAGACCTATAAGCTTGACCAGCCTTATCTTCAAGGCCATGGACAGAATTATTATAGACTTGATCAATAACAACATAGGAAATCTGCAAACTCTGGACCAGACCCAATCTGGCTTTGTCAAAGGGAGGTCTTGCCTGTTCAGTTTGGTGGACTCTTTCGAGAAAGTCAGCAGATCCATGGATGAGGGTAAAATGATACACACTACATATCTAGACCTGGCCAAAGCTTTTGAAACAATCTCTCACTTAGGGATCATATATAGACTTAACCCCTACATCATCAGGGGGTAGCAAACTGGCTCACTGAGAGGACACACATTTTCCAGATAGGGGAGTCCACTTCTGATATGAAACCTGTTACTAGCTGTGTCCCACAGGGCTCAGTGTTGAGAGCCCTCTGGAAGTGAAGGCCAATGTTGGGGGCCTCTGGTTAACCAAGTTCACCAAAGACTGTAAGCTGGGAGCAATCATCAAATCCCCAAATGATACTGACACCCTACATACAGGTCTAAAAATGACAAACGACTGGCGTCAAAACCATGGTCTGAGACTAAATGCTAAAAAAATGCATAATCATAACCTTTGGTAAAGCAGATATCCATGCAAATTATAATATTGATAGCACACCCCTAAATGTAGACCCATTGGTGCTGGACCTAGGAACACAGATGGATAATAACCTAACTTTGACCACCAGGTAGCTACAGTAGTGAGGAAATCCTTCTGTGTGGCTCAACTTATAAGTAAAGGCATAGCATCAAACTCAAAGGAAGTCATAGTGCCATTATATTCAGCCCTCATCAGGCCCATAATTGAGTATAATTCTCCCTTCTGCATGTACCCAAACAGGCACTTACACCAACTGAAGTGGCCCCAGAGATTTCTCATGAAAAATACAAAGTATAAGACACATTTCTTATGCAGACTGACTAAAGGCCCTATTCTTTTACTCCATCTCAGATTGTTTATTAAGAAATTACTTATACCAGATCTTCAAGGCATTCTCTGATGAAAATGTTACTTATGAACAAAAAAAATTATACAAGGGTTATGCATTCTATGGACCCAAACCTTATTTATGACTGCAACTGAACTTTCTCGAGAGAGAAATTCTATCCCAAAGATGACTTCTATGGAATAAACTTCCCATCTTCGTAAAACAAAACCTGTACCTCATTCTCCTCAAAATGCATTTGGATTAATGAATGGGGAACCATAAATTCACTACCAGTGTACTGCCCTTGTCCCTTATTGATAGAGGCAGTCTGTAAAATGAGTCAGGGCTCCAACACCCCAACTACCCTGATACTACCCCGTCCCATATCTGGGGAATTAAGATAGAATACTGTCACATCTTGGGTATTTTTGGCTAGGCTTATAAAGGGTCTTGCACCTTTAGCCTAGCAATCACCTTTGAACCTATGAACCAGTTAACATGCAGACTATTTTATCTTTTCTATCTAGTATAAATAAAACATGGTTAACACATGCTTGCAATAATTTTAAACTGGAGCTTGTGAAATCTTGGGATAATTTGTTATACCTAGTTTCTGAGAGAGAGGATGATATGAAAATGCTTTTTCAGTGTGTTAACAGTTAAAGTATTCCTTTTTTTCATTTACCTTTTGTGTGCCATAGTGAATGCACCATGATGCGTCCCCCTCATTTTTTTGAATATATGTCAACATTTTTAAATAAAATCTTCACTATTTTTACTGTTTCATTTTTTTTTTTTTGCCTCCACTGTCTACTTATCACCAGACTCTGTCTCAGTCAGCTAGCCCATTTATTTCCTACTGTATGAGAGCTACTGACAGGGGTCATCATTCAGGCCACTATCACATGTAGTTCAATATGTTTTTCTGTTTTTCCTTCCTGGTCTTATTATTCATTCAGTTGATGGGGCGCTGGGGAGTGATATGGAATTGACTGATTTTGGAGAATATCCCTCACTTCTGCAAGAGGTGTTGCATCCAAGTAGCCCTGCCCCTCTGACAGCACTAGCAGTGATCTCTTCAGTCTGCACCAGGGGCTTTGCACTGTGTGCTTCTGAATGCATGCAAACTCCACCCTCCTATGGGACAGGAAAGTGTGGCATGCTCCTTCACTACTCCCTCTCCATGCCCGACTCTTCTAGTAACAGGGATGCTAAACAAACACTCATCATCTGAGACAAAGTCAGGGCTTTTTCCCTCTGTAACATGGAGTCAGGCTTAATATGTTATTATTCTGATTACACTGACATCACAGGATCTTTCTGTGAATTTTATTGAACATTATATAATAAAAGGTCCTTAGTATTCCAAAACCAGCACACTGATGGGAGTAGCCCAATCTGTGCGCTTATATGTAAATCCAAATTTCTCACTGAAAAGAGTTTGATAGTTGTGCCGCAGGTTTATTTACTTTTTTAAGTATGGATCTCAAACTTGGGAGTTCAAATATCAGAACTTTTATAAGGTACGCCTTGTAATGATTGTTAGCTGCCAAACAATTTTGTGAGCAGTAAAGTAGTCTCTAGGCATACTGCTTAGATCTACATTTTTTCTATTTATTACACTTGTAAACTAGGAAACTTGCTGGAATGATAGATATTGTGTCACCATGCATTTTTCATGGGTACTGAGTCAGAAATTTGAATATCTGTCATTATTTGCTGACTACAATCCTCACTTATTTCCCAGAAAAGTTTTGTGAATGACACTAAACATATGGAGAAAAACTCTGTGCATTCTGTGTAAATGTGATCAGTTAAAATGTTTGGTCAAGATGTCAAGGAGTAGAAATAATTCCAGGAATACGACATTCTGACACTTTTACTTCTAACAGAAATGACTATTAAAAAAGTTACTGAGCAAGCATCTGCATGTATATGCAGAACACTCATACAGAACATGCTTCACAATTGTAAAAGGAAGAAGCGGTGGAAGAACATTGAGATTTGTTTATGCAATGGTGTTATTTAAAAAAGGGAAAGCAATTTATTTTAAATAATATCATTGCATAAAATCAAAACTCCACTCCTGTGTGTGGCTATTTCAGGATTTACCCACACACAGTCATGGATTATCGTTGCATTATCCTTCAGTGATGTCAGCCTAGGGAAGCATGGGAATGGGGCCTACTTAATTTGGTTACGTCGGCATTGCCCTCAGACCACATTCTCTCAGTCAGATACTCATTTTTTAGGTAGCTCATAAAGCAAGTGTTTGAATAGGCATGCAAATCAGAGCATAGCAAGTGCAGTAGCTGGTCGAGAATGATTGGAAGCAAGTGAGAGTTTACAGTTTGGGTAGGTCTAACCCCTGAATGGCTTGCTGTGTACCTTAATTCTGACAATTACCAATTTTCAAGGACTTAAATAGCAAGACCTATGCGGGGAAACTAAAGCAGTGAAACCTCATACAGTCAGTAATACTTGTTAAAACATAGTTTAGTAAATTTTGAACAATTAGTAGTAAATGGAAAAACTTCTTCGCATATTTTGACCAGGCCCAAAAATGCCTGTTTATAATAATTAGTGCTACAGGAATGCCATGTACCCTGCATCCACTGTTTTGGGGAGCCATTCTGCACCCTGCATCCATTGATGTGGGGAGCCATACTGCACCCTACATCCATTGATGTGGGGAGCCATACTGCACCCTGCATCCATTGATGTGGGGATTCATGCTGCACCCTGCATCCACTGATGTGGGGAACCATGCTCCCTTCACACATGCTTTAAATATACTAATCCTATTGATACATTACTTCAGAGAAAATGGAACACTTGGGTTTCTGTAAAAATCAACATTACTTTGAATTTGTCTGAACTTGGAGTTGGTTTATTGATTAATTGGGGTTGTGGTAGAAAAATCCCAACTTTGTACATACTGGAGGTACAAAAAGCTTTGTTGTAGCCAGTGTGTGCAGTATTTCTGAAAACTTCTTATGTGCTGCCATATTTCTTTGTGGAATCGTAGGCTAAATATACATTCTAATGAGAGGAGGTTGGTTTTAGTGCAGTGCAATATTAAAGGTCAACAAAATTCAGCTTTCTTACAGGTATACTATTTACTTCTGAGATAGGATATTTTATTGGAAGTATTGTTTGCATTGTTTGCAGTAGTTTGTTGCTGGTAATGACTTGAAAATTACTTTTTATGTTATCCCTAGAATAATTGTACTTCGAAGTTAGGAGGCAGAAGTTTGTGCGCTCCATTCTAAAATTAGCTTAAATCTTTCTTTTGTTCATTTCATTTTTTTCTCGTATCAGTGTGATATAGCTGTTATATTCTTTTAACTGTATGACATTATGCAGTGGTCGTGATATCACTATTTATAACTGTGATACTGATATTTGGAGAATGCATTATAAAGTTTACAACACATTGTGAATTCACTATTAAAGCAGTCAACATGACTTTCCTAATACTATAATTAGTGTAAAAGTACAGTCCTGCTAGGATCTTGTGTTCAGCTTTCGCATAAAGTCATCAGCATCATGTTATTACTTAAATGCTCAGATGATATGACTGAAAAGCTACAATGCAAAACTGCACCCTTATAGACTACTATAGTCTATTTTCGGGTCTATATCATATCCTCGAAAACTGAATTAGCTGAACTGCATCTACATCAGAAATGCAGTTCAGCGAACTGATAATAGTGAAATTGCAGTACAGTGAAGATTGGAAAATTTGCCCTTTCCTCACTGTAGTGCGATCTCGGAGTTAGTATATATAATTAGCGGGGGGTGTGGGGGGCGCAGTTTCCCACAAGAGTGAATTCGTTGAACTGCATTTCTGATGTAGATGCAGTTCGGTGAATTCAGCTTTCAATAAGATAATCTAGACCCCTAATTTCCTACATGGCAAAGAACATGTTTTCTGGAGAATAGAAAGGGATACCTAATCCCATTCTATTTCCCTACCGTTAGTCCCCGTCTGAACATACCTCTCTCTGTTCCCCAGCAGCCATCCATTTCCAAACTACAATTCCACTTGCATGATGCTTTCCTTGCACACTATTGGTAATGCGCTTCTTACCCTATTTATATGTCTCTGTATTTACATATTTTGATAAAACTGCATTTATATTACTTCCTGGACCTCTGATTAGATTAAAAAATCACTGCACAACAGAAGTATAAATAATGCTTATGTTTCTGTATGTATATAGTATTATTGTATCTTATTTTGTATCTCACTATTATGACTTACTGATTTGTACTGTGGAACTTTTCTCTCCAGGTCTCCACTGAAAAAGGGTTTTTACTCAGTCGCACTATCCAGGTTAACAAATGTCAAATGAATAAATAAATAATATGTTGGCTAATATTACACAAAGTCTGTAGACTTTTCTGTCAGTAAAACTGAACAACCCTTACCTGAATTCATTGCCAGCATTGCTAATGGAGTGACTTTGTGAAGTTTAAATACCAGGCCTGCATCATGCCAATTAATTTCTCCTGCAGTCTGTTCTTTTATATATTTATGCCTTCTTTTACTTTCCTTTTTTCAGTAGAAGCATCTATAGAGGATTTGTGTTCTTCCTTCTTTCTCTGTATTTCTCTTGTCCTCTTACTTCTGGATATTTCCTTCTGCAGCTCCCTAGATGGACATCATATTCACCACTGTGCCATAACCAGGCCTGCCCCCCTACAAAACTCTTCTTAAATGTTGTCTGACTTCTAGTAACTTTTGTGACTTCTTCTAGCCTCTCCACCTACCATCATGTTCTTCAAGTTGTAATCACTCCTAAAATAGAAGACATATCTCAGAAAAGGGTGCATGAATTGCAGTGGCGGCTCGTGCCATCGGACTGCAGGACTGCAGCCCTCCCAGCAAAAAGATTCAAGTTTGGAGTTTGGACATTTATATTTCAAAAAAATAAACCATATCAATTTATTCTTGATGATGTGCTAATGACAAGTGCAACCAACTTACAATGTCCAGGAACACAAACTGCGCATGCTTGTCGAGTTCATTTTTTTATTTATTTATTCATTTATTTTAATTAGTGATTGTGAATGCTTCTGAAAATCTAGACTACTTTACAAGCAGTCCAGATATGAGAGAAGGCATCAGTGTGATGCCCAGAAGTCTATGTTTTTTTAACCGCACGGTTAAGTAAAGGGGGTTTGGAGTGCCACGTCCACACTCGCGTATGTAAAGTGGATGGCTGTATTGCTACTGATTGTTTCTCGCTCGAGCGAGAAACAAGCAGTAGTAGGCTTAGCCTGTAGCATACTGACTAAGCTCAATACTTACTTCTGCTACGGACTATATCATTAACTTGTTGTTGAAAGTATTTGAAGTGCCTTATCTTTGTTTTTTTTTTGGCTTGCTTCTGCCTTGCTTACGCAGCTAGCAGTCATCAAATCAGGCCCAGAGAGGAAGAAAGAGTTCCTTTCTTCATGAAGACAAGTTAGAGAAGAAGACGGACAGTCACAGTCCCTTCAGTGAAATAAAAGTTATTAAAGTGAGGTAGGTGCTGCCGCCGGACTTGGCTCTGTACAGATGAGATGTCAATGTCATTTTTTTTGTACAGTCAGTACTCATGAACGCAGCAGCAGTGAAAATATGCACTAGAAGTAATGATGTTCATATCATGGATTAAATATAATAAACTGGCAAATGTGGTTAACTGCGGATTGCAAGAGTGCTAGGTTTCCCAGGAAGTGAATATAAAGAGAGAAAATAAGTCATATCAGAATGAGAAAAGAAGAATTCCTTTTTGAATAGTTACTGAAAATCAGTATTACCATAGAGTTCCAATAAGTGCTCGAACACCCTTGGTTTGTATCACCTCCGGTTCCGTTATATGGCCAAACTGTTGATAGCGATATAGATCCCTTTTGCTATACAATATTACCACTTGTACCAAAGAATCAGCGACTGTAGTCTGTACAATTTCTATAGTTCTTCTGAGCAGCACGCCAGTCAGATGTATTAAAAAAATGATTTATTGAACCATTACATTTGTAGTTACAAGTTAGTTGTAACTAAACTCGCAATAAAAACTACTGCTGTTTCACACACTTAAAGCACGTGAATGCTAGATGCTTTAAAATTCAAAATGCGAAAAACAAATGACCATACGCAAAAAATAACTAACTTAGACAACCTTAGTGAACACTGGTTAAGCGCTTTCACCCAAAACCTTATGGGCTTCTTCAGAACACCTTTGATTTTGACAATCAAATATTTAAAACCTTTTAGGCGCCAAAATGCCTTGACTGTTTGAAAGTTTAAAGTGACAGTGCTATATAAATATCTTCAATGTTAAAGGTTATATAACGCTACCCTAATCATATATTTCTAAAAAAATTTTTTAAAAATGATTACAATAGTAATAAAACATTATGGAGATGTCATACAAATTTCATAACTTAATAACAATATAATAACTAATATAACAACTAATATAACAATAACTAATATAACAATAAGTAAATACAAAAATAAAAATACAAAATAAAATACAATATTAAATCCATTTCATTCAGTGACTGATGTGCCCTGATGTTGTTAAGCAACTACTCATCTAACGTCCTATCACTAGCCTTTCTGAAAAAAACATATATATGAATTTATATTCTACTTTTGATATATATCTATGATGACTATTGTAGTTGAAATGCAATAAGATAATAAACTGGTTGATACTGTTGAATGTGTTTAACTATAACTTCATAGTAGTTAAAAGAGAAACTACTAAAAAGCTGTTAGATGTTACAAAATTCCCATGTAGGATATTGTCTATAATAAATATTCTATGTGCCAACAACGTTACTTTTGAACTATCAATATTGAATTTACATATTAATCTCCAAAATAGCCTTCAATGAAATACTATCATTGAGACCCGGAGGTGTGGTTGCATCTGTAAATATTTGCCACCATGCTTCTCTGTAACTTAAAATTTTTTTGTTGTCTCTGCCTCTGGGATCATTATGAACTATGTCTAATAAGGCAAATTTAAATTGATGTTTAGGACCTTTTTGTTCTATGTGCTTAAATAATGCACTTTTCTGATCCATCTTTCTGATGTTATAAATATGCTCGTAAATGCGTTTTTTTAAACTCCTTTCTGTTTTTCCCACATAATAACTAAAACACTCTTGACAAACAGCAATATAAACAACCATCTTAGAGTTACAATTCCCTTTGATAGGTCTAATTCTAGGTCTAAAGATGTTATTGAGAATAATTTCCTTTTTATCAAATATATAACAACATTGTCTACATGATCCACATTTATTTGTGTTTTGATCTATATCTTTCCCTTTTTCTCCATTGTGTCTACTTCCTTTTTCCAACAATCTTTTAATGTTGGCTCCCATCTTGTATACCGTTGCTGGTTCATCTCCTACTATATTCCTCAGTGTTTCATCACTGGATATTATGTACCAATACTGTCTAATAATTTGTGTCACCTCATCAATTCTAGGACTGTATAACATAATTAAAGCTTTTTGTTTGTCTCCATTCATGTTGTCCTTTCCCAATGTTTTACCATTACACCCATAACCTTGGTTTGTTTCATTACCTAAACCTAACAGGGGTTTGTATTTATTGCCCCATAAACTTAATACATATATGTCCGTATCATTTAATAATTTCTCAGGATAATCCCTTTCATGAAACATAGTATGAATGTGTTTTATTTCATCCAATAAGGTTTTATACTCGGAGGTCATTCTCATAGCTCTTATGCATTGATCCTTGTATATGTTTTGCTTCATCTTCTTAGGGTGACAACTTCCGTATGCTAAATAATCATTAGAAAAGGTTTCCTTTCTATGAATTTTGGACTGTAATTTACCTTTATATGCATATACTAGGGTATCTAAATATGCCATACCACTGTTGTTGTATGCATAAGTAAATTTCAAATATTCACTACTAGTGTTGAGAAACTGAATAAACTCTAGTAATTTTTCTTCACTAGAGTTCCAAATAATGTAAATGTCATCAAGAAAGTGTACATAATGAACTAGAAGAGGAAGCTAAGCGGGTGGGCACTAAGCCAACGAGGACTGTTCCCATTAAGACATATTCTAACGTAGCAGGACAACAAGAGTATGTCAATAAAGGTACTGTACCCACTATTAAATCAGAAATGCATTTAACTAATGATGGACACAACAATGGTAATAGTTCTAACAAATTCAACAGGTTTATGGAAATGAATTGCAATATGGACAATAAAGACATGGGGCAAAACAACAACCCTTATACAAATGAGACTAAGGGGACATTGAAGGACATGTTGTTCTTGTTGGGGAAAAAATTGAAAAATATTAACAGTTTAAAGATAGACAACGCATATTTGTATAAATGTATATCTATGAAAATTGTTCCCAAAGGGTTAAGATTTTTTAAGCAACCCATGGGCTTATATTTGAATGATCAAGTTATCAATGAATTTAATCAGTTGTTTGATGAATGTGGAATGAAATTTATGTGATTAATAATCAAATATAATGATGAGAAGCTAAGTAGACTTATACATGAAACTGAAGACCTAAATATGAAAATCACTACTGACTTATTATTCACTGAGTGGGAAAGAATGTACAATAAGCAGTTTCATTTAGCAGAACAATTAATACACACTTTAAGTGAAAGTAAATTGAGAAAAATCAATAGGGATGTGGAACACTACAAACAAGGGAAAGTATACATTTGGGGTAGGAAGAATGAAAATAATTTTGAAATAGAGGGTAATAAGAACAATGAATTTAACCATCATGAAGCTTACAATCAATGAGGAAGAAACGACTCCCATTTTTTGAGAGACCAGATACAGCAGGGCGAACCATACAAGCATCAAGGAAGGAATTATCAGAGAGACGGATACAGACAGAGGTATTGGGAAAATCACAGAAGGTAATGGATAGGTATGGCGAAACCAGTAGTCCCATACACGAAAAGACAGCTATCACTGTTTCAGGGGTTACACACACTTTTCACGGTTTCAATATACACAACTATGCCAATGTTAAGATAAATCATGAGCATTTTGCACTTCTGTCGAAAGGAATGAAATTCATCCCAGCTCCCCAGTTCAACTTGATAGATTGTTTAGTGGAATTAAAGAAATTCACAAGGAAGATGAATCTAGCTATTATGTTTAATAGTAAGGATATTAAGGGAGCTAAAGTTTGTGAACAAAGAAGTAGCTCTGCACTAAAGGCTCCAAGTACATTCATACCAGTAAGTCATTCCACTATTGAGACTTATGAAAAAATTGTGTCTAGAGACATCTACAAGATGTATAGAGAACAGAGATATGTACAAGTCAACAGTAATATGACTAATGAAGAATTAGACTTACTCAGAAATTTGCAGCAAAATGACAATTTAAGGGTAATGAAACCAGATAAAGGTGGAGGAATAGTATTATATGATAATCTAGAATATATTAACAAGATATATAATATTCTATATGGATCAGGTAATTATGAACCTATATCAATGAATGAAATCAACATTGCCTACCAGAGGATTGATAGTTACATTGAAGAATTTTTAATTGATGGTAGAATTGATAAAGACACTTATAAATTTTTGAAGGTAAAGTGTCCCAGATTGGCTACCATGATAGGTATTCTGAAAATTCACAAAAATATTACAGACCCCACCCTTTCGACCCATTATTTCTGGAAGTAAGTCTAAAACATATCCATTGGGTAAATACATTGATGTTAAATTAAAACATATATACAAACACATCCCTCATCTTGTCAAAGATTCTTGGGAATTCTTGAGGAAGTTCCCAATTCAAGTTTGGAATCAAGGATATAAGTTTGTAACCATTGATGTTATCAACCTGTTTTCATGTATCCCCCAAAACTCAGGTCTTGAAGCTTTTGGGAACAGCATCAGAAAACATGCTGGTATTAAATGGGAAGAAGTCAGTTTGTTTATAGAAATGTTAGATTTAGTCCTAGACTATAATTTCATATATTACGAAGGGGAATATTTCAGGCAAACCAGGTTAGCATATATGGGAGCACTTGCTCCCATATATGCCAACCTGGTTATGCTAGATTGGGAAGAAACAGTCATCTTTCCCAGCACCTTTTTTGAACACATTGTACATTATGTACACTTTCTTGATGACATTTACATTATTTGGAACTCTAGTGAAGAAAAATTACTAGAGTTTATTCAGTTTCTCAACACTAGTAGTGAATATTTGAAATTTACTTATGCATACAACAACAGTGGTATGGCATATTTAGATACCCTAGTATATGCATATATAGGTAAATTACAGTCCAAAATTCATAGAAAATGATTATTTAGCATACGGAAGTTGTCACCCCAAGAAGATGAAACAAAACATATACAAGGGTCAATGCATAAGAGCCATGAGAATGACCTCCAAGTATAAAACCTTATTGGATGAAATAAAACACATTCATACTATGTTTCATGAAAGGGATTATCCTGAGAAATTATTAAATGATATGGACATATATGTATTAAGTTTATGGGGCAATAAATACAAACCCCTGTTAGGTTTAGGTAATGAAACAAACCAAGGTTATGGGTGTAATGGTAAAACATTGGGAAAGGACAACATGAATGGAGACAAACAAAAAGCTTTAATTATGTTATACAGTCCTAGAATTGATGAGGTGACACAAATTATTAGACAGTATTGGTACATAATATCCAGTGATGAAACACTGAGGAATATAGTAGGAGATGAACCAGCAATGGTATACAAGATGGGAGCCAACATTAAAAGATTGTTGGAAAAAGGAAGTAGACACAATGGAGAAAAAGGGAAGATATAGATCAAAACACAAATAAATGTGGATCATGTAGACAATGTTGTTATATATTTGATAAAAGGAAATTATTCTCAATAACATCTTTAGACCTAGAATTAGACCTATCAAAGGAATTGTAACTCTAAGATGGTTGTTTATATTGCTGTTTGTCAAGAGTGTTTTAGTTATTATGTGGTAAAACAGAAAGGAGTTTAAAAATTATAACATCAGAAAGATGGATCAGAAAAGTGCATTATTTAAGCACATAGAACAAAAAGGTCCTAAACATCAATTTAAATTTGCCTTATTAGACATAGTTCATAATGATCCCAGAGGTAGAGACAACAAAAAATTTTTAAGTTACAGAGAAGCATGGTGGCAAATATTTACAGATGCAACCACACCTCCGGGTCTCAATGATAGTATTTCACTGAAGGCTATTTTGGAGATTAATATGTAAATTCAATATTGATAGTTCAAAAGTAACGTTGTTGGCACATAGAATATTTATTATAGACAATATCCTACATGGGAATTTTGTAACATCTAACAGCGTTTTAGTAGTTTCTGTTTTAACTACTATGAAGTTATAGTTAAACACATTCAACAGTATCAACCAGTTTATTATCTTATTGCATTTCAACTACAATAATCATCATAGATATATATCAAAAGTAGAATACAAATTCATATATATATTTTTTTTCAGAAAGGCTAGTGATAGGACGTTAGATGAGTAGTTGCTTAACAACATCAGGGCACATCAGTCACTGAATGAAATGGATTTAATATTGTATTTTATTTTGTATTTTTATTTTTGTATTTACTTATTGTTATATTAGTTATTGTTATATTAGTTGTCATATTAGTTATTATTATATTGTTATTAAGTTATGAAATTTGTATGACATCTCCATAATGTTTTATTAAATTGTAATAGTTTTTTAAAAATTTTTTTAGAAATATATGATTAGGGTAGCGTTATATAACCTTTAACATTGAAGATATTTATATAGCACTGTCACTTTAAACTTTCAAACAGTCAAGGCATTTTGGCGCCTAAAAGGTTTTAAATATTTGATTGTCAAAATCAAAGGTGTTCTGAAGAAGCCCATAAGGTTTTGGGTGAAAGCGCTTAACCAGTGTTCACTAAGGTTGTCTAAGTTAGTTATTTTTTGCGTATGGTCATTTGTTTTTCACATTTTGAATTTTAAAGCATCTAGCATTCGTGTGCTTTAAGTGTGCGAAACAGCAGTAGTTTTTATTGCGAGTTTAGCTACAACTAACTCGTAACTACAAATGTAATGGTTCAATAAATCAGTTTTTTAATACATCTGACTGGCGTGCTGCTCAGAAGAACTATAGAAATTGTACAGACTACAGTCACTGATTCTTTGGTACAAGTGGTAACATTGTATAGCAAAAGGGATTTATATCGCTATCAACAGTTTGGCCATATAACGGAACCGGAGTTGATACAAACCAAGGGTGTTCGAGCACTTATTGGAACTCTATGGTAATACTGATTTTCAGTTTCTTTTTGGGAGATCATTACTTTTTGAATAGTTGCTGTTTCATCTTGGATGAGCTAGAGTGAGATTTTCTCTGCCCAAAATACAAATTTATTAACTTCTAATTTAATTTTCTTAACTTCTGATTTAATTTTCTCTAAATGATATTTAAAGGGTAAGGAAGGGTCCAACCACAGGCCTAAGAATCTAAAATGATGTGTTGCCTATAATGTTTTCTTATGGGTCAGTGATGACTAGTCAATCCAAAGAGCATGCTTTTCCTGCCTTTTTTCTCTCCCTTTTGCTGACCATTAAGTCTATCATAACATGAGCATTCCATTATTTCTTAGTGTGTATGAGCCAGTCATGGGGGGCCATGATCCAGGCATCCAATGGAAAAGTTTCAGTGATCTGTGTCCCTTCTACTGATAGCCTTGGAGAGCAGTAGTCCTACACTACACAGCCTGTTCATTATGTACACTTCTTCATGTGCTCAGTGACTTCTACCGTTATCTACATGCTGCTTGTGTACACTTATTCCCATCTTGCCTTTGCTAAGACACCCTATTACCATTGGGGACTAGTCCAGCAGTAGACCATCTGCCATGTCTTCATGAAACATGGATAAGCCCAGTCAGTAGTTCACTCATTCCCTTCCCCACTAGCCCTTTTTAACAGATACTAGGTCATCAGAATGACAAGCAGGGCTTTAACATTGTACATCATATATCTCACCAAAGAGCATAGGTTTATTTTTATTTGGGTTATTTTGAATGTATTCTCCTGAACAATAATGCCCACAATGTCCTTTCAAAGCAACCCTAATGCTTAAATGTTATATGTATCATAACTTATGGCACTTCTCCAGATGTTAACATACAACATGATTGTTATTACTAAAGAATGATAATAAAGCTTATTTTAACCATGTAAATATGATACACTACATCAATATTTCATAAAATTATTAGAAGTTTCAAGGCAATTTTAATCCAGTACTGTGTATATCCTGCTAATGCACACCCAGTCTTGGGTGTTTTTATTGTTACCATATGTACTTAAAGAATCCAAGTGATGGTTAAAGCTTCACATTCATAATGAAGATATTGTCAGGGATAGTATTAAGTCTTTTTCATAATAAAGGGACAATATCACACCAGAGAGTCTCAACTGCAAAACAGACTTACCTGCAAACTTCACTGTTTAAGTTTTTGAAAACACTATACCAACTGCACTCTTAAAACTACAAACCTAATATCTCCTTATTACAACAAACTCTCCTAAATAGCACATCATCAACTAAAACTTGTCATGAATCTTAATACTAAACTTTTGCTTAGTAATCATAAATATTGTTACTGGCCTCTCTTTCAACATGTTCTGTACAAACTATTGCTGCATTAGATACACACTGTACCTCTAGAACAAAATAATTAAGGTGTCCCTACATAACTTTTGTACCTGTTCACTATTTTCTTACCTGCTGTGACTTACTAAAAATATAGCAGATACATATGCAACATGTCAGCCACATACATTTCTCAATGGCCAGCTTCATTTCTGCAAAGTTATCCTATTATGTCCAGATGACAGTGAAATTAATCCTAGTCCTATTAATAGCTCAGCAGATAATTGCTAAAGTCTGATGTCACCGATGTGATAATGAAAGGGACTTAAACTTATTTGTCTTAGTTCAAGGAGTATACACAGTAAACTTCCAGACTTCCAGGTTTGGGTGCTCTCACTGCTATTGCACATACCAAAATATCCTCAAGGGATAGTCAAAGCTTCGCATTCCTTTCAGGATAGTTGGTGTTCATAACTGACAGGATAAGTAGAAGGGATGATGGGAATGTTAATCCTGAACTCCAAGACAACAAACTACCAATATCCCCAAGGAAAAGAAGTAGCATTGTACAAACCTGTACTCAACAGAGGTTCATAGGTGTATACCAGACTAACAACAGCTAGAGCTAGCGACATTATAAGCCTAGCCGTGCAACCCAAATGTGACCCACAAATTTGATTTATATTGGGGTGATTTAATGACTGCCTCTGTCTACAGAGACAATGGTGCCAAACTGGAGTGAATTTCTGAATAACCTTCCACTGGTCCAACTTGCACTTAAATAGGGTTAGGATGCTATTCTGCTTCGCATGGATGGGTAGCCTGTTCCAAAGAATGGGAATTCTCTGTGAAACACTTCTGTCTCTCCAACATGTCCTATTTATGTCTCAAGCAAGATTTAGGCCTGTTGATCTAGTAGTTTTGATGCTGTTTGTTTTGCAGATGTGAAAAAGGTTCATCAAAACAGGGTCCTGGGATGCTTCAAGCAAAGATGACCTCTCAGAAGTCTGTATGATATTTAGTAAAGAGACAGGGTTTAGGCAATCAGTGTAGACATTCTGTTTACTCTCTGTATTCTTTTTGCATGCAGCCTTTGCAGACATTCCAGTTGCTCCATGTGTCTGGCCAGGTACATACCAAATGGGACATTATACTCTATGATAATACATAACATATTGCATACCTCAGGCTCAACTGTACACATTTTTGCAGAATATGCAGATTTTTGAATTACATTTTTGGTCTGTTTTTCATTAAATTGTGGTTTTCTTTGCAAATTAGTGGCAAATAAGATTGACATTATAAACTAATGACAGGCATTTAAGTTTCAGATTTCAAACCTTTCGGAAAATTCATACTAATGCAATACCTACTATTCTGTCAACTTTCTAAGTTTGTAAGAGCAATATTTAAACATTGTCCCTATTTTTGCGCCTTGATTTGTCCCACTTTTATTTATGGATTTGTCCAGATTTCCTGCTCTGAGGTTAGGTATGACAAATGTGTCAGGGCCATCACCATCAGCCAGAGACATTTCAAATTGTGACATACTTGTACCCCATTCCCCCATGTAGTGACTCTGGATGTGTCCAAGCAAGGCAAGGAGCAGTTATGCAGTGTAAGTGTGTAGAGTATTCCTCCATCCAAGGTAGACACAAGTACTACAGTGGCTTTTTATCTGTCTTTGATTTTGCAGAGTGTTCTGGTTTTCTGTCATATTTTTATACTGTTGATTTATGCTTATTATTACTCTTCAGAAAATGCATGTGTTGCACTGCCTGTTGCTCTGTGTTTAAGTAGCAAGGCTTTAATGACCATCAGGTAAGCTTGTCTGAGATTGTAAGATGCAAGCAAGCTTTAATAAGCATACTGTTAAAGGATTACCAACATTGAAAGCCTTTTTGTTGTTGCCATGCAGAGAATATTTACATAACTAGATAACGTATAAGACTTGGGTATTGAAATGCATATGACAGTATTTGTAGTAAAGTACAGCATTACAGTATTTTCAGAAGCTCACTTCATTTGTTGGAGACTTGCAGTCATCTTTGCAGGCTTTACCTGTAAATTAAACAGAGTGCCAGTCTATCATGTGTGATCCATAACCTGTGCAGTAATTCTTTAAGCAATTTATCTTGAGCTTGTTTGTTGTTTGCTGTTCATTTTTCACGTTGATCATGTTTTCCCTATGAAACAAGTAGATAGATGTCAGGCAGCAGGTCTTTTTTGGATAAGAAACATTTTTACAAGTGGGGGTATCACAGAGATTGCTACTGTTAGCATGTTACTTGTTACTTTTATAAAGCTGAATATAAATTATAATTAGAACTGCAGTGCAAGGAGAAGTGGTTTGAGTTGAGTGCTGCTTGTTTTTTTATACTTGATTTTGACTGGCATTCCAGTAATGTATTTAAAAAAGAATTAACTTTTTCATGTCTCACAACCTTTTTGTTTCCATCTAGATATTAAGTAAGCTGTCATGTAGCCAATGCATTGAATTTGTTTTTCTTCTACACTTCATTTTGTCTTGATTGGACTTTCATAATGACGGTTTGGCACCCAGGGCAATATATTTAATTAAAGTTCCAGTTTTTGTGATTTTGAGCATAGCTCTACCCTTTTCTAGTTGGCCACACCCATCCTATTGGCCCCACCCATTCATCAGTCTCCTGCAGCCCCCCCTTTGATTTGAAGTCTCCAGCCGCCACTGATGAATTGCCACATGCTATAGGCACATCATTTACCATCTCTATCTTAAATCTTACTGTGATTCAAATTCTGCTCATTTTTTGTATGCATGTTATTAAAAATGTGTTTTCATGTAGCTCTTGATAATAATAGTGCACAATTCAGGAACCATTCTATTAACAAATTACATAATCTGCAGTGTTTCTGTAGATTTCAATGATGGCTTAAAATGTGCAGATTTGATTTCTTAAAATATTTTTTGTCCTCAGAGAAGTGTGCAAAAATGCTTTTGAATGAAGAAAGAGCATTAACAAGTACATTAAAAATATATCGATATTTCTCTTTTGTAGTTTTAAGTTGTTTTTATCCAGGCCTACATAATTATTTGCATTACACAAAAATAAAACACCAAAATTCATTGTGAAAGTCTAAGGCATGATCCTGTGTGTGAAATCTATACACTTCCCAACCAAATAAGTATTAGTTTGATTTAATTCTCATTAATTCTGTTGGCAAGGCTGACAGGAAGAAAACATTTAAAAAACATTTCATAGATGATATACAGTATACTCTCAGTTAACCGGCACCCATGGGGATTGATAACTGTAGATGTGAAGTTGTTAAATCTCGCCGTTTATTCTCACTGATGGGTTCGGAGCCGATCCTCGGCTCCGACACGGCCAATAGCAAGCTCAAGGTTTGCCAGTAGCTGGAGACCAGCCCCTTATCCCACAATACACTGCTGGAATTATCTCAGATCTAGTTTGCCGTGGGAAGAGAGATCTCGGTGATCCAGCTAGCTCGGACCATTTTAGAAACAAATCAACAGCAAGTCTTTAAAAAGTTTTCTTTTTGTTATATATATATCTAGTGTATGTTAGTTCTATTATATTTAGATAATTTAGATAGTTTAAGAATTAGGGTCTTGGTGGCTTCTTAGTTTGTGTGGGCCTTTACCCCCCTTTTCCTACTATTAATCCCTTTAGTAGTTAGGCATTTTCTGTGGGCTTCTCAGCCCCATATTTGTATTTTATATATATATATATATATATATATATATATATATATATATATATATATATATATATATAAAATACTTTTGTGGATAGTGCCTGGTTTGGGCTTAGTTGTTTGTGAATCTAATTTACTGTTTTTCTCTTCAGTATGTCAGATGATAAGGAGAGATCCCATCCCAAATCGGGATTCAAAAAATGCCCAGATTGTGGGCAGAAAATGTCCGTCACTGATGGACACATTCAATGTGTCTACTGCCTGAGGGCCAAGCACCTCCAAGACACATGTAGCATTTGTCACTCCTCTTCAAGAGTCCTCTTGGAGAGAAGGAGGAAACTTATAGACAGGGGATTGCTACAGCAATCTTTTTCGGAAGTTTTGAGTAGCCATGAAGGTGCTAGTACATCCTCCAAATCCTCAAAATCCAAGTGATCAGATAAGGTCTCCAAAACGGCTAAAGTTTCAGAAGGAGGGCCATCGGTTCCACAGTCATTGGAACAGAGTGTACCTTTGATTCGGAGCCAGATCTCAGTATTGGAGCCGGTCTCTGAAGTTCCTTCTTCACCTCTGCTCCACTCAGCACCTTCGGTGCAATCAGCTAAGTCCTCAGTCAGCCTTTCAGATTTGGACATGGATCGGCTAGTGCAGAAGCTTTTACAGGCACCAGGACTTGTCAAATTGTTGTCTGCCCCAACCAGCTCGTCGGTGCCGAAGATCATGGAACTGGACTTGTCTACTCCTCCTCCGAGCCGTACTGGACTCTCGGAGCCGAAGGAAGTTGAACTGATGGTGTTTGAACCCTTGGAGCCGATACCCACACCGGGGTTATCGGCCCCGACCGTGGGCTCTCAGAGCCGATCTCCCATTGGGTCCGGGGAGGATAGTCACACCGACTTGTCTGTGCCGACTCTTCCTCTTGGGGCTTTGGCTCGGATGAGCTCGGCTCCTACCCAGGGTTTCGGTGTGGGAGGATCAGGCGGTGCTCTTGGGTCCGTCCACTCCTTCTCATCGGAGCCATGGTGCCTTTGATGTTATGTGGAGAGTTTTGTCTCCAAAGACAATGTCAGCATCGGTTCAGCTTTCCCTCTCCCCTCAAGCTTCTGTGTCTACTTCTGCATCTACCGACCCCTCTAAGCATAGAGACCCCGAGCCTCAAGTACCCCCACAGGGTGTCCCCTGCTCTTCTGAAACCTCCCCAGATCCTCCCACTGAGGAGGTGCCCAGGAAGAGACAATGCAAGAGGAGGCACTTAGACTCCCCACAGGAGTCTTTGACATCTGACACGGACTTAGATGAGTCAGCAGGGTCCCCTAAATCCCCCTCTGAGGATATCTCCTTTGCAGAGATACTAGAGATCCTTAGTAAGAGGGGCGATAGGCAGTCCAAGACCCCTACTGAGGATGAGTCTGTGCTCTTGAAGGCTTTTGGGTCTCAACCTTCCACTTCTTGGGTGTCTCCGCCTTATGACGAGCTCATGGAACTGATCTCTCGTAAGGCGTGGGAGTCACTGGAGGCCATGGAACCTGTCCCTTGTAGACCCAACAAATTCATATCTGCCCTTGTAGATAAGCCATTTTTGACAAAAGGAGTGCCTGTGGATGCCATGGTGGTGACTGCAGCCACCAAAAAGGAAGAATCTAAGACATCCTCTTCTATCCATCCCCCTAACAGAGATTCTAGTGTTATGGATAGATATGGGAAGTGCATGTTTATTTCAGCGACTTTTTCTCTGCTTTCACTGAACTACTTGACCCATTTTACAAGACTACAGAGAGATCTCCTGAAAAAGCTAGGACATACTCTCCAGGGTACAATAGCTGCAGGAGTGGCCGACAAAGTCAATGCCCAGGTCACCACCCTTAACTCAGTAGTGAACTCGTCCATGCGTCTCATATCCTATGCAGCTGATGGTTCGAGACTAGTTCGGGCATTGCTCTTTGCAGACAAGCCTGGATGAGTCTCTGTTCCTTTGCGGAACCCTTCAAGTCTTCCTTTATTAATACCCCATTCGATGGCTCATCAATGTTTGGGCCCAAAGTAAAGGAAACTTTAACCATGTGTGAGCAGGAAGGCAAGACATGGTTCCGAAAAACTCAGGCAGCCTTTCAGGACACACGTGGTGAAACCCCCTTTAGAGGCCGAGAGGGGGTTATAACGGAAGACGCCGCCCCCGTGGCAGAGGGGGTCCACAGCAACAGGGTGACAGGGGTCAGTCCTCCGGTCAGTCCTACCAGTGCCCCTGAAAGGGGGCCCGACTGTTCAGCTCTGGAGGCAGTCGGGGGTCACTTGTCTTTGTACCCAGAAGCCTGGCTAAACATAACATCGGATACTTGGGTACAAAGCATCATTTCCAGAGGATATTTCATACCGTTCTTTACCCCACCCATTCCTATCAAATAAATCCCAGCTATTCCACCCAATCTCAGGGAACAAGCAATTGTAGAGGTCCACAGATTGCTAGAGAAAAGAGTCATCCAACCAGTCCCAGCAGACGAAGTTGGATTCGGAACTTACTCAAGATTCTTTTTGGTACCAAAGAAAACAGGGGACTGGAGACCTACCTTGGACCTCAACAGACTCAACAACTTCGTAAAGTAAGAGAAGTTCCGAATGGTCACGCTTCAGTCCATTCTTCCCTTTTTAGAGAAAGGTGATTGGATATGCTCCATAGATCTCAAGGACACGTACTATCACATAAAGATGGACAGATGCTCCAGAGATCATCTGCACTTCCAGCTGGGAGCCAATCATTACCAGTTTTGAGCCCTGCCCTTTGGTCTCACTTCAGCCCCCAGAGTGTTCACCAAATGTATGGCAGTGGTCATGGCTCACCGCAGGCGTCTAGGATTCCAGGTG